>NC_057794.1:499952000-500252000 GCF_018294505.1 Triticum aestivum | reverse complement strand
TTACATGACGTTTATGTTGACACGCAGGTCATAAATAAATTAAGACAACTCCTATGGCTCCTGCCGGTTGTCATACTCATCGACATGCAAGTCGTGATTCCTATTACAAGAACATGATCAATCTCATACATCACATATATCATTCATCACATCCTTTTGGCCATATCACATCACATAGCATACCCTGCAAAAACAAGTTAGCCGTCCTCTAATTGTTTGCATGTTTTACGTGGCTGCTATGGGTTTCTAGCAAGAACGTTTCTTACCTACGCAAAGACCACAACGTGATATGCCAATTGCTATTTACCCTTCATAAGGACCCTTTTCATCGAATCCGATCCGACTAAAGTGGGAGAGACAGACACCCGCTAGCCACCTTATGCAACTAGTGCATGTCAGTCGGTGGAACCAGTCTCACGTAAGAGTACGTGTAAGGTCGGTCCGGGCCGCTTCATCCCACAATGCCACCGAATCAAGACTGGACTAGTAACGGTAAGCATATTGAACAAAATAAACGCCCACAACTACTTTGTGTTCTACTCGTGCATAGAAACTACGCATAGACCTAGCTCATGATGCCACTGTTGGGGAACGTAGCATAAATACAAAATTTTCCTACGTGTCACCAAGATCTATATATGGAGTCATCTAGCAACGAGGGAGGAGTGGATCTACATACCCTTGTAGATCGCGCGCGGAAGCGTTCAAGAGAACGGGGTTGATGGAGTCGTACTCGTCGTGATCCAAATCACCGATGATCCTAGCGCCGAACGGACGGCACCTCCGTGTTCAACACACGTACGGAGCAGTGACGTCTCCTCCTTCTTGATCCAGCAAGGGGGAGGAGAGGTTGATGGAGATCCAACAACACGACGGCGTGGTGGTGGAAGTAGCGGGATTCCAACAGGGCTTCGCCAAGCGCTGAGGAAGGAGGGAGATGTGTCATGGGAGGGAGAGGGAGGCGCCAGGGCTTGGGGTATGGTTTCCCTCCCTTCCCCCCACTATATATAGGGCCAAGGGAGAGGGGGAGGGCGCAGCCTTTCCCCTTCCTCCAAGGAAGGGTGCGGCCAGGGAGGAGTCCCTCCTCCCCAAGGCACCTCGGAGGTGCCTTCCCCCTTTAGGACTCTTCCTTTCCCTTGATTCTTGGCGCATGGGCCTCTTGGGGCTGGTGCCCTTGGCCCATGTAGGCCAAGGCGCACACCCCTACAGCCCATGTGCCCCCCCGGGGCAGGTGGCCCCACCCGGTGGACCCCCGGGACCCTTCCGGTGGTCTCGGTACAATACCGGTGACCCCGAAACTTGTCCCGATGGCCAAAATAGCACTTCCTATATATAATTCTTTACCTCCGGACCATTCTGGAACTCCTCGTGATGTCTGGGATCTCATTCGGGACTTTGAACAACTTTCGGGTTACCGCATACTAATATCTCTATAACCCTAGCGTCACCGAACCTTAAGTGTGTAGACCCTACGGGTTCGGGAGATATGCAGACATGACCGAGATGACTCTCCGGTCAATAACCAACAGCAGGATCTGGATACCCATGTTGGCTCCCACATGTTCCACGATGGTCTCATCAGATGAACCACGATGTCAAGGACTTAATCAATCCTGTATACAATTCCCTTTGTCTAGCGGTATGATACTTGCCCGAGATTCGATCGTCGGTATCCCGATACCTTGTTCAATCTCGTTACCGGCAAGTCTCTTTACTCATTTCGTAACACATCATCCCGTGATCAACTCCTTGATCACATTGTGCACATTATGATGATGTCCTACCGAGTGGGCCCAGAGATACCTCTCTGTTTACACGGAGTGAAAAATCCCAGTCTCGATTCGTGCCAACCCAACAGACACTTTCGGAGATACCTGTAGTGTACCTTTATAGCCACCCAGTTACGTTGTGACGTTTGCCACACCCAAAGCACTCCTACGGTATCCGGGGGTTGCACAATCTCATGGTCTAAGGAAATGATACTTGACATTAGAAAAGCTTTAGCATACGAACTACATGATCTTTGTGCTAGGCTTAGGATTGGGTCTTGTCCATCACATCATTCTCCTAATGATGTGATCCCGTTATCAATGACATCCAATGTCCATGGTTAGGAAACCGTAACCATCTATTGATCAACGAGCTAGTCAACTAGAGGCTTACTAGGGTCATGGTGTTGTCTATGTATCCACACATGTATCTGAGTTTCCTATCAATACAATTCTAGCATGGATAATAAACGATTATCATGAACAAGGAAATATAATAATAACTAATTTATTATTGCCTCTAGGGCATATTTCCAACATATACCGCACCTGAAGTGTGCCTTGCCATGAGTCGGTCAAGGGGTACAAGAGTGATCCAGGAATGGATCACATGACTGTGGTCGAACTTATCCTTAGTAACTAGTGGACTAAGGAATTTTCTCAATTATGGAGGTGGTAAAAGAGTTCGTCGTAAAGGGTTATGTCGATGCAAACTTTGACACTAATCCAGATGACTCTGAGTGGTAAACCGGATTCGTATAGTAGAGCAGTTGTTTGGAATAGCTCCAAGTAGCGCGTGGTAGCTGCATCTACAAGATGACATAGAGATTTGTAAAGCACAGATGGATCTGGAAGGTTCAGACCCATTGACTAATAAACCTCTCTCACAAGCAAGATATGTACAAACCCCATGGGTGTTGGATTCATTACAATTACATAGTGATGTGAACTAGATTATTGACTCTAGTGCAAGTGGGAGACTGTTGGAAATATGCCCTAGAGGCAATAATAAAATGGTTATTATTGTATTTCCTTATTCATGATAATTGTCTATTGTTCATGCTATAATTGTATTAACTGGAAACCGTAATACATGTGTGAATACATAGACCACAACATGTCCCTAGTAAGCCTCTAGTTGACTAGCTCATTGATCAATAGATGGTTATGGTTTCCTGACCATGGACATTGGATGTCATTGATAACGGGATCACATCATTAGGAGAATGATGTGATGGACAAGACCTAATCCTAAGCATAGCACAAGATCGTGTAGTTCGTTTGCTAAGAGCTTTTCTAATATCAAGTATCATTTCCTTAGACCATGAGATTGTGCAACTCTCGGATACCGTTGGAATGCTTTGGGTGTACCAAACGTCACAATGTAACTGGGTGGCTATAAAGGTGCACTACAGGTATCTCCGAAAGTGTCTGTTGGGTTGGCACGAATCGAGACTGGGATTTGTCACTCTGTATGACGGAGAGGTATCTCTGGGCCCACTCAGTAATGCATCATCATAATGAGCTCAATGTGACTAAGGAGTTGGTCACGGGATCATGCGTTATGGAACGAGTAAAGAGATTTGCCGGTAACGAGATTGAATGAGGTATGGGGATACCGACGATCGTATCTCGGGCAAGTAACATACCGATAGACAAAGGGAATTGTATATGGGATTGATTGAATCCCCACATCATGGTTCATCTGATGAGATCATCGTGGAACATGTGGGAGCCAATATGGGTATCCAGATCCCGCTATTGTTTATTGACCGGAGGTTGTCTCGGTCATGTCTGCATGGTTCCCGAACCCGTTGGGTCTACACACTTAAGGTTCGGTGACGCTAGAGTTGTTATGGGAAATAGTATGTGGTTACCGAAGGTTGTTCGGAGTCCCGGATGAGATCCCGGACGTGACGAGGAACTCCGGAATGGTCCGGAGGTGAAGATCGATATATTGGACGAAGGGTATTGGATTCTGGAATTGTTCTGGGAGTACTGGGTGACGACCAGCATGACCGAAAGGTGTTTCGGAGGCCCCGGCAAGCGTTGGGGGGCCTTATGGGCCAAGGGGAGGGGGCACACCAGCCCACTAAGGGGATGTGCGCCCCTCCCAACCCCTCTCACGTAAGGTGGAGAGGTGGGGGCGCATCCCCTAGGGCAGCCTGAAAGTGCGTTATATCGACTAGAGGGGGGTGAATAGGCGATTTTTATGAAAGTCTTCAAAACGTGGAAGTTTCGAAGACAAACGATAGAAATAGACCAATTACCACGCAGCGGAAGGTAGACTACACTAGGCAAACCATAGTCAAGTATTCAATGAAGTGAAAGCACAATGACCTATAGCAGCTAGGTAGTTAGGATCAGGCAGGAAGATATTATGAAGCCAAACAGAACACGCAGTCACTCAGTGAAGACAAAAGATAGTGCAATCATACAATGACTTCACAAGGACCAACAGTAAGTAAAGGGAAAGGAAGGATGAAACCAATGACTCGTTGAAGACAATGATTTGTTAGACCAGTTCCAGTTGCTATGACAATTGTACGTCTGGTTAGGGCGGCTAGGTATTTAAACCTGAGAACACACAGTCCCGGACACCCAGTCCTGAACACGCAGCTCAGGACACCCAGTCCTCACCGTATTCCCCTTGAGCTAAGGTCACACAGACCTCGCCCAATCACTCTGGTAAGTCTTCAAGGTAGACTCCCAAACCTTCACAGACTTCGTTCACCGGCGATCCACAATGACTCTTGGATGCTCAGAACGCGATGCCTAACCGGCTGGAGGATTCATAGTCCTCAAGTGTAATAAGTCTTCAGATCACACAGATAGGAAGACTTAAGTGATGCCTAACACTCTTTGGCTCTGGGTGGTTAGGGCTTTATCCTCGCAAGGAATTCTCTCTCAAAGGCTTCGAGGTGGGTTGCTCTCAAACGACAAAAGCCGTACTCTAACTCTGAGCAGCCAACCATTTATGGTTGTAGGGGGTGGGCTATTTATAGCCACTAGGCAACCCAACCTAATTTGTCCGAAATGACCCTGGGTCACTAAGGAACTGACAAGTGTTCCAATGGTCAGATTTCAAACACACACGACAACTTTACTTGGGCTACAAGCAAAGCTGACTTGTCCAACTCTGGACAAGATTCGCTCTCATAGTCTTCACTCGAAGACATAGGTTTTGGTTAAGCATCACTTCAGTCATTCTGACTGGTTCTCTTGGACCCCACTTAATAGTACGGTGGTTCCTATGACTCAACAAAGAAGAAAAAGAACTACGAAAGATCTAAGTCTTCGAGCTCCATAGGCTTCATGCGATGTCTTCTCTTGTCATAGTCTTCAATGTGAATATCTTCACATACCACCTTTGACATCAATGTCTTCATACATTTTTAGGGGTCATCTCTGGTAGGAAAACCGAATCAATGAGGGACTTCTACCTGTGTTATCCTGCAATTCTCACAAACACATTAGTCCCTCAACTAGGTTTGTCATCAATACTCCAAAACCAACTAGGGGTGGGACTAGATGCACTTACAATCTCCCCCTTTTTGGTGATTGATGACAAACTAGTTGAAGTTTTCAACGGGGAATATAATGTGAAATTGTAAAGGATAAGGAATTGTCTTCATAAGTTACAAGGGCTCCCCCTAAAGATGTGCATATGAGTAATTTGCTTTTGGAATGCAAATGCACATGGCAGGTTGTACTTGTGGAGATCCTCTTCAACTTATGATGACAATTCATTATGCATGTGAATGTATGTGAAGATAATGACATGCATAATGGAAAATGGACGTCTGCAAAATGATCTAAATGCGGAATTTATCATCACATCACAAAGTAGCAAATAAGTAGCAGACGACCATCAAGTTTAAGTGTTACAACTCAAAGAACCAATTGTATCAAAACGAGAGTTGTAAACACTAGGCAAAATATAAAGCAACCATATGGACCCGCTTGAAGACTATCGAACTCATATGCTTCTCCCCCTTTTGTCGGTAAGGACCAAAAAGGTTTGAAGATATAGAGCATCTACTCGTTCCCATGAAGAACTTGGAGCAGTGTTGAAGCATGCTGAAGGAGGGGGTGGTGAAGTAGCATCGTCTTCGTCCTCGATCACTCGGGCATTCACAGTTGCCGCAGAGGAAGAGAACTCAGAGTCTTCAAGAGATGGAGTTCGTCGCAGCACTGCCCTTCGGGGAGGTGTGGAGTCAAACTTGAATCATTCAGAGAAGCCATCCTCTTGAAGATCATCTTCAGAGCACATAAGCGTCAGCCCTTTCCATGTGCGTCGAGAGGTTTCATGGGCAACAAAGGCATTCTTGGTGGCAAAATTGCGAATGCGGTTAACATCCACCAAGAGGCTTTGCATTTGGCGCTTCAGCCAGTCATGATGCCTATCCTGTTTCTGATGAAGAGCCACCAGAAGCTCTCGGTCATTGAGAATAGGAGATCGCTTCTTGGGTCGTTGGGCAATAGTGCTTTCGGTGGCCTCAGTAAGGGCACGATGAGGTGCACGTGTAGTTCCAGCCAGAGGATAAACACGAGTGACTGCTTCAACTCCTTCAATGTTCTGAGAGAAACTTTGATGCTCCGCATTCTGAAGACTAAGAGGCTCCTTGGCAGGCTCAGGATAAATGGCTTCAATGGACATATCCACATCAGGCAGAAAGATCCGATGATTGCGAGCAGATGGCTGATATGAGATAGCGGAGTGGAGTTTAATCAGCCGCATTATCCATGGAGCGTAGAACTTCAAGCCAAAAAGATCAGAGCCTGATGCAGCAAGTTGACGGATGAAGAAGTCTTGTGCATTGAAGCATTTGCCATGAAGAATATAGAAGACCAAAGTCTTCATTGCACCTTCCAGCTTGGCATGTGGAGAATGCCCTTTGATGGGCCAGAGAGTTCGCCTTATGATGTGATAGATAGTCCTTGGCAGATACTCAAGGTCTTCAACAAAGAACTCCTTAGGATATGCAGCATCTTGTGGCAAGGGCTTCATCATACTGAGCATATGACTCATGTTCGGTTCAGGCTTCTGAAAGATGTTCTCCATAGCTTCACTGTGAAGCTGACAGCCAGGTTCATAGAGATCTCCAGGAGTGGGCAGACCAGTGAGCTCAATGATATCAAAGGCTTTGGCTTCGTGATGAACATTTCCTGTCATCCACTCCAGGACCCAAGTCTTCGGATCTCTGTTGTAGCCACGTATGTGAAGTGTGGCATAAAATTGGAGCAGAAACTCTTCATTCCAGTGCTCTTGGTCGGTGACAAAAGGCAACAGTCCAACCTCTTTGAAGCAATCCAAAGCTTCTTCCAGAAAGGGCAGACCAGCTATTGCTTCGGTGTCAAGACGCTTATGTGGGAAGATGCGACCTTGATTGTACAGAATGCAGGAGTAATAGCTTCACTGTGGATAGCTCCAGAACCGACCAGAAGATATTCGTTCTCTTGAGTGGGGGTTCTTGGAGCTGTTGAAGAAAGTGTCGTCTGCTTTGAAGCCGTTGACATTGAAGGATCCAGGTGCTGATGCAGGACCTGGAAACCTGGGCAACCTTGGAATTGGCTTCTGTACCTGAGGCCTGTGCTCAACATGATAGTCAAACTGAGGACCAGCAGCAGGCGCAGGAACAGGAGCAGTAGCATCATTGGCTTCGCTGACTTCTGGTTCTTGGGTTGGTGTAGGCTCTACATTTGCTTCAGCCATGACAGCGTCAGTGGCTTCATTGATGTTGGTGGTGGCAGCCTCAAGATTTTCTACCTTCGCTTGATGAGCTGGAGGGTCGAGCACAGACACGTTCTCCACGAGAACAACTTTGTCAGTAGTTGGGGGAGTGGGGACATGTTCTTCTTCTTGGGTGTCATCGGCTGATGCAGCCGGAATGTCTTGAGCAGCTTTAGCTTCAGATTCAGAGACTGGAGGCCTTGGTCCTTTGCGAAGCCTGCGTAACACTAGCGACGCTTTTGGAGAAGGAGTTGGCTGGGCCTCAAGGTCATCTTCTTCTTGTTCTTGTGGGTGATCAGCCCATGATGCATCCTGAGCAATTGGCGTTAGAGGACGACCAATGCTGAGGAGTTCGCTATGCGTAAGCACAGGCGATGATACCTGTTGGTGCTCGATCTAAGGAAGAACTGCATCATCTTCAACATGGTCATGGTGACCAATGTCTTCAGCAGCAGTGGGATCAGCTGCTGGAAAGTCTTCAGCTTCATGAGCCTCTGTGAAAGCAGGCTCATGGACAGTCAGTTGGCGCTCTTGATGTTCAGCGGCAGGGCGAACCATGGAGATGGGTTCAACAAGTAAGAGCTCTGTGGGAGCAGCCCGTTCCTTCTTGGTCTTCTGCTTCTTCTTGGAGGGAGCAACATCATAGGCTTCAGAATGTTTCCTCTTTCTGGTTTCAGCCTCAGCAGTCCTTGTCTTCTTCAGTTCTGAAGCGGTAGACCTGGCTTTTGGCTTCGAGCCAGTCATGCTGGTTGGGAAGACAATGGGATGTGCTTCCTGCCTTGGTGCGTCGGGTTCGGCCATAGCGGGCTTCTTCTTCTTCTTCTGCTTTGCAGCCATCCTGGGGTCGATGCCAGGACGACCAAGGGCCTTGCGCTTCTCAGCCTCATTGTAGGCTTGCACACTCTTGTCAGCCAGGACCTTCATGCGCTCACGAGAACCTTGAGCTTCTGCACGTTTCTTGAGAAAGGCTTCTTTGAGCTCGTGCAACATAATCTTGAAGTTTTTTACCTCTTGGACGCTGAGCTTGGCCATATGCTTCTTGAACTGAGCTTTCTCAAAGTCAATCTTTTGCTTCAGTTCGACGATGTGCTGAGCTAGAGCTAGCTCTGAAGCAATGGCGCCATGGAAGGCGACACTGAGGCCAATTGGAAGTTGCAGATCTTCGAAGGCGAGGTTGGGCGTGTCAAACCACTCATCAATGAAGTTGTGGATGATTGCCACGTCAAAGAGAGGCAGATCATTGAAGATTTCTGCTTCTTCTTTGCTCTTGATCAGTTGCTCAAGAGCATCATCTGCCAGATCATCATCACTGGACAGATCAATGGCATCATTGCACAAAATGGCAGCAGCAGTCAGTTCTTGGCTGGTGTGTGGCAGAGGCATCTTGACTCTCTGGGGCTTGGAGATGCATGACAGATCTTCAGACTGCACACTGTCTTTAGGAGGTGCAGTAGCCAGTGGCTTCGCCCGTGAAATTTTCGGTGGAGCAGCTGATCTTGAAGCCTTAGCCTTCTTTGGCTTCTGCGGCTTTGGAGTAGGGGCTGGGGCTTCATCAGTGTCAGCATCATTATCAGAATGACCCACTTTGGCACCTAGAACAGAAATGTGAGTAATGAGGCCATCCAGGTTGTAGAACGAACCGATGACATTGGGTTCTGCATCATGTGTGCCATCAGTACGGGGAGCAGAGGGACCAGGGTTGAAGTCTAGTCCCAAAGACTTCTTGTTCTGCTTCGCTGAGTTCTTGGCAAACTAGAAGTTGCGCTTGAACAGATTGTCGTCACGACACCATAGTAGTGACGATGGGTGTGCATCTGCAGGCTGTGGTCCACGGACCATGCAGGGATAGAAGCCTTGTTCAATGGCTTCAGCTCTGGACCTGGGTTGAAGATTTCTGTATAGGATGTCTCCCCAAGGTCGCTTGATGGCATTTTTCTCAGCATATTCCTGGGTCACAAACCGGTATTTGAACCATTGTTCTGCCCAATATCTTCGAATCCATTGGATTTGGGTCTTGCGCTGATTGTAATCCTCTTCAGGATCTATCTTGTAAAGCTCTGAGAGGTCATCAGGCAAATCTCTTGATGTTCCCCCACGACGCTGTCTGCCTCCCTTCATTGCAGATATCTCTGTAGCCATGAACTTTAAACTAAATGGCTTCAACATGTTCAAAGGCTTCATAGGCTTTCGGTTGCTGGACAAACAGGAACTGGCTTCGGGAGAATTTATATGATGCTGTAAGAATTCTGCAAATGAATGCAGACTATGAGAACCAAGGGATTCTCCCATGGACATGTACATGTGATAGCATTAGGGTGCGAGGGAAGGGGAAGAGGTCATATGCATTCTCAAAAGATTTTTGAAGATAAATCAGTTTAGAAGACATTGACCTCATCGTGTGAAGACATTCACTCATAGATAAGGAGTTGGTTCCAGATTTGTACGAATCCAGAGATCAGTACAAGTGAGGAATCTAACTACTTTGTGAAGCATAAGTGAACATACTAGGCATAATATGAGATGCAGTGTGAAGTGGATCCAACATGTGTGAACAAAAACTACTTGTGGTAGAAAGTGACAAATCTATAGGATCAAAGGGGCCGTAAAAAGGAGGTTTTTATTTACCACACAAGGAACTGCTAGATGGAGTAGAAGAAGAGGCCGAGCAGTTCGATCGTCTGTGCCCTAACTTGGCGACGGAGGACACCTACGGCGACGGTGGAGAAGACGATGTCTGCGGTCGGCGTGAAGACGGCGTCGGAGAGGTTGCGGCAGCTAAGCGCTTCGTCGCCGGCGTCGTCGAGGGCTAGCGGTGGCGCTAGGGTTCGTGCGAGACTAGAAGAAGAGATAATGATTGTGGTGTGGCGTGTATTTATAGGGACAGGGGCGACTCGGTGTTATTACATAGGTGCCCCTGGCGATTCACATCTGAGGAACACGTGGCCATCATGCAGCATATCGGAGGTTGTTCCACGTCTCACGCACGCCTGGATTGTCGGGTGGTCATTCCCACTTCTCCGGGTTTCAGGTGAAGGAATTAGCATTGAAAGCGGACTTAATGTTTGTCTCTGTATCTTCTGCTGACAAGGACGCAGAGAAGACATTTGACAGTTTCAAGAGAATGCATATGATTTGGAGACTTAGAGTTTGAGATAGAAAGCATAGAGAGATTAGGGTCCTATCACATTCACTTAGTTCAAAAGATTCAACAAGAAGACATAGCTATAAGTGAATGCTGTAGAGGACAGAACACTAGTATATATATATATAATCAACATAGTGAAGATAATCATGAAGACATGTTGAGATTGAAGCCAAACCAAATGTGAAGACATAGCAAATGTAACGCCATGAGTGAAACACTTCAAACAGAACATTTGGTGGTGGCGTTACCCACCGTATAGGAAGTATTAGACCCAGACACGGCACACAATTATCGTGGCGCTCTGTCGGAGTAAATAGCCATGGGTAACCTAGCCGGCTTCCCCTGGCCCTTCTGAAAAAGTTACGAGCCCGCCCGGCTCTCAAGAATCCAAGACATGGGGCCGCCTTCCCCTAGCTGGCTGCAACCCAGGCCGGCTTTCGGAAGGCGGTTCGACTTTAGCCCTCATGAGAAGGCCGACTCCAAGAAGCCGGTCATGAGAAGGCCGACTCCAAGAAGCCGGTCATGAGAAGGCCGACTCCAAGAAGCCGCCTCCCTATAAAGCGATCAAGACCGTACCCACAAAGTTTGCACCCACCTAACGGCGGTGCGACGGGGCGTGGCTATAGTAAAGCCTGCCACCCCCGAATCCCGGAGCACGCCTGGCATGGTGCGCCGTACGGGCTAGGCACGACCCGTCCGGCGCAGCACTGTTGCCATGTTGACCCTGGCATCACCCACGACGGGCCGCCAGCGTGGCCCACAGACGGTGGGCCCCTTTGAGCAGAGAGACGCCCGAAGGCGGCCACGCCTCCAACTAGTCGGCCCAAGACAGAGCCGGCTCCCCGCAGCCGGCTTGCCGCCTTCCTCGAAGAGGACGCCCCATTAAGGAGACAAGACGCGGTAAGGCTACAGCAATCGCCTAACAGGCGGCGGTACTGTAGCCGCGCTTACCACGATGAAGCCCACGTCAGCAAGATGGAGCCACAGTAACCCGCCGCCGACCAGGCCCTGGACAGTGGGGCTTGCCTGTCGACCAAGGGGCCGGCAGCCGGCGGGACCCACCAGTCAGCGGGCCCCAGCAGCCGGCGCAGAAGCCGGCGAGCACAGTCACAGACGGCTGGGCCCCGTGCCCAGTCAGATTACCATTGTACCCCCGGGGGGTAGGCCTATATAAACCCCCCGGAGCACCCATGCAAAGGGTTCGACCCCCCGCTAGTTCTAGACACGACACAGGGAGTAGAAGCGGGCGAGCTGTGCCCTTCTTCCTCCTCCCCCCAAACAGCTCAAGGAGCATTGTGTAGCCACTTGATTCATCTAGTGAGCATGCGGAGACCTCGCAGAGCAGCAGTAGGGGTGTTATCTCCACGGAGAGCCCCGAAGCTGGGTAAGATCCGCCGGCGTGCATGTCTTCGCCTTATCCCGTTTCCAGGCACCGGTGATGTTTTACTGGCTCCCACAATGATAAGCCACCCGTTGGCATATGTCGCACCTACCACCCGACACGCTTCGAAGTCAAATTCCTCATTAAAGTATTCACACTTAGAATGCATGTCTTCATTGATTGAAGATATACTTTACTTCGTGTGTTGCACATCTAAGTCATCAATATGCATAAGTGTTAGGATGTGTGCCTGATCATAGGACATTTGAGGATTCCAAGATATTTAGCTCACACTGTAACTTGCAAAATCTCTTCTCATCCAAGGGCTTGGTGAAGATATCTGCCAATTGCTCTTCAGTGTTGACGTGTATGATATCAATATCTTCCTTCACAACATGATCTCTGAGAAAGTGATGACGAATCTCAATGTGCTTTGTCTTCGAGTGCTGAACTGGGTTGTTGGCAATCTTGATGGCGCTTTCGTTGTCGCAGTAGAGTGGCACTTGCTTCAGATGAATGCCATAGTCGAGTGTTTGCTTCATCCACAGAAGCTGAGCGCAGCAAGATCCAGCAGCAATGTATTCAGATTCAGTAGTGGAGAGAGATACACAGTTCTACTTCTTTGAAGACTAACATACAAGTGATCATCCCAGAAAATGACATGTGCCTGATGTAGACTTGCGATCAACCTTGTCACCAGCATAATCAGCATCAGAGAATCCAACTAGATCAAACTCTGAGCCCTTTGGATACCATAATCCTAGAGTTGGGGTGTAAGCCAAATATCGAAGAATTCACTTCACAGCTAAGTGATGCGATTCCTTTGGTGCCGCTTGGAATCGAGCACACATGCAAACACTAAGCATAATATCTGGCCTAGATGCACAAAGATAAAGTAAAGAAGCAATCATGGAGCGGTATACCTTTTGATCGAACTCTTTACCATTATCGTCGGGACCCAGATGATGTTTGGCTAGCATTGGCGACGTGAAGCCTTTGCAGTCTTGCATAACGAACTTCTTCAGGCAATCTTTGAGATACTTCTCTTGAGATATAAAGATGCCGTTGCGTTGCTGTCGTATTTGAAGACCAAGGAAGAACTTCAGCTCTCCCATCATGGGCATCTGGTATTGCTCTTGCATCATATATCCAAACTCTTCACTGTATTTCTGATTGGTGCAGCCGAAGATAATGTCATCCACATATATTTGGCACACAAACAGTTCACCATCATATGTCTTCGTGAAGAGAGTGGGGTCGAGGGAACCAGGTGTGAAGCCTTTGCTTTTCAGGAAGTATTTGAGTGTGTCATACCAAGCCCGAGGGGCTTGTTTGAGGCCATACAGTGCCTTGTTGAGTTTGTATACCATGTCAGGATGCTTTGGATCTTCAAAGCCAGGCGGTTGTGCAACATACACTTCTTCTTCAATCTTGCCATTGAGAAAAGCACTCTTCACATCCATTTGATATAGAAGTATGTTATGATGATTTGCATAGGCCAGCAATATGCGTATGGCTTCAAGTCAAGCCACGGGAGCAAATGTTTCATCGAAGTCAATCCCTTCCACTTGAGTATATCCTTGAGCAACGAGACGAGCTTTGTTTCTGACAACTTGACCATGCTCATCTTGCTTGTTGCGGTATATCCATTTGGTGCCTATTATATTGTGCTTCCGAGGATTAGGACGCTTAACTAGTTCCCATACATTATTCAGCTCAAACTGTTGAAGCTCTTCTTGCATAGCTTGAATCCATTCAGGTTCCATGAAGGCTTATTCAACTTTCTTGGGTTCTGTTATTGAGACGAATGAGAAGTGCCCACAAAAATTTGCTAGTTGTGTTGCCCTTGAACGAGTGAGCGGACCGGGTGCATTGATGCTATCAATTATTCTCTCAATCTGCACTTCATTGGCAACACGAGGATGTACAGGGTGAAGATTTTGCTCTTGCTGATCATTATCATTGTTAGAGGGATTGTCTTCAGGCTGAGCATTGTCTTCAGGTTGATTAGGTGCGGAGATGATAAGTTCCTCTTCAGGTTGAGCTTCAGAGGGTATGATTTCTCCAGTTCCCATAAGTTTGATTGATTCACTGGATGGAACTTCATCTAGCACATTTGGCAGGTGCTCTCTTTGTGAACCGTTAGTCTCATCGAACCGCACATCCACTGTTTCAACCACTTTATAATGAAAGAGATTGAAGACTCTGTAGGAGTGCGAATCCTTTCCATATCCAAGCATAAAACCCTCATGTGCTTTAGGTGCAAATTTTGAAGTGTGATGTGGATCCTTGATCCAGCACCTGGCGCCAAATACTCTGAAGTAACTGACATTTGGCTTCTTGCTAGTAAGGAGCTCATAAGATGTCTTGTTCAGAAGCTTGTGAAGATAAACACGGTTGGTTGTATGGCATGCAGTATCAATGGCTTCAGGCCAGAATTTTCGTGGAGTCTTGTATTCATCAAGCATCGCTCGGGCCATCTCAATGAGTGTTCTGTTCTTGCATTCAACGACGCCATTCTGCTGTGGCGTGTACGGAGCTGAGAATTCATGTGTGATGCCCAAAGTATCAAGATATGTATCAAGGCCAGTATTCTTGAATTCAGTGCCATTGTCACTTCTAATGTGCTTTATCTTGGCGCCATAGTTGTTCATTGCTCGATTGGCGAAGCGTCTGAAGACATCCCGCACTTCAGTCTTGTAGAGGATTATGTGCACCCAAGTATATCTAGAATAATCATCAACAATGACAAAGCCATAGAGACAAGAAGTAGTAGTAAGAGTGGAGTAATGAGTGGGACCGAAAAGATCCATATGGAGCAGTTCGAAGGGTCGAGTTGTTGTCATGATTGTCTTCGAGGGATGCTTGGCCCTCGTCATCTTTCCTGCTTCACAGGCACCGCATAAGTGATCTTTCTTGAACTTGACGCCCTTGATGCCTATGACATGCTTCTTCTTTACAAGGGTGTGGAGGTTCCTCATGCTAGCATGCCCTAGCCTCCGATGCCAGAGCCAGCATTCTGAAGCTTTTGCCAGAAGACATACGGCAAGCTGTGGTCCTGCTGAGAAATCTACCACATACAAATCATCTTTCCTATACCCTTCAAACACTAGAGACTTGTCAGATTTCATTAGAACAAGGCAACGATATTTTCCAAACATCACGATCATGTTTAAATCACAAAGCATTGAGACAGACATTAAGTTGAAACCAAGGGATTCAACAAGCATGACTTTATCCATGTGTTGATCCTTTGAGATTGCAACTCTACCTAGACCCAATACCTTACTTTTACTAGTGTCAGCAAATGTGATGTGACTCTTGTCGGATGGACGTAAGGTTGAGTCCATAAGAAGGCTTCTCTTGCCAGTCATGTGATTGGTACACCCACTATCAATAATCCATTCTGAAGCTGCTGGTGTCGTACCCTACAGTGCAGTTAGGGGGATAGGCTTCACGAAGAGAATTGTGAAGCAAAAACATTTGACGAACCAGTGGGTTATGAAAGCTTAGATCGAGATTTGGACTGATAGGGCGAGTAGCAAGCGATTCAGGAACAAAGTACATAATAAGACCATTTGGGCATTTGATCTTGCGCCCTACAAGATGTTTAAGGTCCCCAGCAATAGCGTCAGACGATTTTGGTTTTCTGCTGGAGACCCTTCCCTGCAAAAGAGAGTTAAGCTTTCTTAGCCACCCACATCTTCAAGGGTGGCTTAGAAGCAATAAGTCTAAGTGCAGCATCTGAGAACTTTGGCTTTGGAGCCCTAGCAAAAAATCTTGCAGGAGGACAATAGTACTCATAAGAATAAGCAGAATAGTTCTTGGTCTTATGAACATGGCGGTTTGAGGAACCGCGCTCATATTCATAGGCCTGAGTATGGCTTCCCTGCAAAACATTTGTGTTAGTGCGACTCAGGTGAGTCCTCTGTCTGTATGAAGCCTTTGGACCGTATGAAGCCTGTGGTCTGGGGTTTATCTTCTTCACCTGTGGTGTCATGATGACATTCACAGGAAGATTCTTCAAACACCTTTTCGGCACCCAGATCTTCTTCACAGGCGGTCCATTCCTGCAGTTAGTACCAATATACCTGGCGAACACTTCACCATTCTGATTCTTAAACAGTTTATAGTTTGCATCAAAGGATTCATCAATAACGATGGGATTAGCACAAGTGAAGCCAGATAGGGTGGATGGATCCGCTGAGGGTTCCTTTGCAGCAACCCATGTGGTTTTGGGGTACTGTTCAGGTTTCTCGTAAGAGCCATCAACATTCATTTTCCTTTCGAACCCAACACCCTCTTTCCTAGGGTTTTGGTTCAGGATCTGCCTTTTGAGGACATCACATAGTGTCTGATGCCCTTTGAGACTTTTGTACATCCCTGTTTCAAGTAGTGTCTTCAACCTAGCATTCTCATCAGCAATAGCAGTGGTATCCTCAGCGGAGGGGTTAGTTACCACATCAACAGTTGAAGATATTGCAATAGTAGCAGCAGTAGAACATTCAGCAACAGAGGTAGCGTTATCACGCTCAATGCATTTAAGACATGGTGGTTCAAATCCTTCCTGAGCGGAACTGATCTGTTTGGCGCGAAGTGACTCGTTTTCCTTATGAAGATCTTCATGAGCCGCTCTCAATTTCTCAAGATCTTGCTTCCTTTGAAGATAATCATAGGAAAGCCTTTCATGAGTTGTTGAGAGCGTTTCATGACGACTTTCAAGTTCCTCATACTTAACATGAAGATTTTTTATGTCTTCAATTAAGGACTGAGATCGAGTCATTTCAGCGTCTAGCAGATCATCGCTTTTGTCTAACAGTTTTTGAATATGTTCCATAGCTTTCTGTTGTTCAGTTGCAATTTTAGCAAGTGTTTTGTAGCTGGGTTTGGAATCACAATCAGAGTCATCTTCACTAGATGTTTGATAGTGAGTAGTGCGTGTGTTTACCTTGGCACCGCGTGCCATGAAGCAGTAGGTAGGAGCGGAGTAGTCCTTGTCATTTGCATCGGTGTCGGTGATGAAGTCATTGTCTTCAGTGTTGAAGATGGACTTGGCAACGTATGTTGTAGCCAGACTCGCAACGCCAGAATCGGACTCCTCCTCAGACTCCACCTCCGCCTCCTCAGAAGCAGACTCCTCCTCTGAATCCATTTCCTTGCCAACAAACGCACGTGCCTTGCCAGATGAGCTCTTCTTGTGTGATGAAGACTTGGAGGAAGACTTGGAAGAAGACTTTGAGTATTTCTTCTTCTTCTTGTCGTCAGAGTCATACTCCTTGCTCTTCTTCTTCTTGTTCTCATTGTCCCACTGCGGACACTCAGAGATGTAGTGGCCAGGTTTCTTGCACTTGTGGCATGATCTTTTCTTGTAGTCATAAGCAGAAGCTTCATCATTCCTTGAGCTTGATCGTGAAGACTTTCTGAAGCCTTTCTTCTTGGTGAATTTTTGGAACTTCTTCACAAGCATAGCAAGCTCCTTTCCAATGTCTTCAGGATCATCAGAACTGCTGTCGGATTCTTCTTCAGCTTTTGCCTTCAAGGCACGAGTTCGCCCATAGTTGGGACCGTAGATGTCTCTTTTCTCAGAAAGCTAAAACTCGTGTGTGTTGAGCCTCTCAAGTATGTCAGACGGATCGAGTGTCATGAAGTCAGGACGTTCTTGAATCATCAGGGCTAGGGTGTCAAACGAGCTGTCAAGTGATCTCAGGAGTGTCTTGACGACTTCATGCTTGGTGATCTCAGTGGCGCCGAGAGCTTGAAGCTCATTTGTGATATCAGTGAGTCGATCAAATGTGAGCTGGACATTCTCATTGTCATTTCTCTTGAAGCGGTTGAAGAGGTTGCGAAGGACGCTGATTCTCTGATCTCTCTGGGTTGAGACGCCTTCATTGACCTTGGAGAGCCAGTCCCATACTAGCTTAGATGTTTCCAAAGCACTTACACGGCCATACTATCCTTTGGTCAGATGACCACAGATGATGTTCTTGGCAGTGGAGTCTAGTTGAACGAACTTCTGACATCAGCAGCGGTGACACCTTCACCAGCCTTAGGACCGCCATTCTTGACGACATACCATAGGTCGACATCAATGGCTTCAAGATGCATGCACATATTATTCTTCCAGTAGGGATATTCAGTTCCATCGAAGACGGGACATGCAGCGAAGACTTTAATTATCCCTGCAGTCGACATAGCTAAAACTCCAGGTGGTTAAACCAAATCACACAGAACAAGGGAGTACCTTGCTCTGATACCAATTGTAAGTGCGTTATATCGACTAGAGGGGGGGTGAATAGGCGATTTTTATGAAAGTCTTCAAAACGTGGAAGTTTTGAAGACAAACGATAGAAATAGACCTATTACCATGCAGCGGAAGGTAGACTACACTAGGCAAACCATAGTCAAGTATTCAATGAAGTGAAAGCACAATGACCTATAGCAGCTAGATAGTTAGGATCAGGTAGGAAGATATTATGAAGCCAAACAGAACACGCAGTCACTCAGTGAAGACAAAAGATAGTGCAATCATACAATGACTTCACAAGGACCAACAGTAAGTAAAGGGAAAGGAAGGATGAAACCAGTGACTTGTTGAAGACAATGATTTGTTAGACCAGTTCCAGTTGCTGTGACAACTGTACGTCTGGTTAGGGCGGCTAGGTATTTAAACCTGAGAACACACAGTCCCGGACACCCAGTCCTGAACACGCAGCTCAGGACACCCAGTCCTCACCGTATTCCCCTTGAGCTAAGGTCACACACACCTCGCCCAATCACTCTGGTAAGTCTTCAAGGTAGACTCCCAAACCTTCACAGACTTCGTTCACCGGCGATCCACAGTGACTCTTGGATGCTCAAAATGCGACGCCTAACCGGCTGGAGGATTCACAGTCCTCAAGTGTAATAAGTCTTCAGATCACACAGACAGGAAGACTTAAGTGATGCCTAACACTCTTTGGCTCTGGGTGGTTAGGGCTTTATCCTTGCAAGGAATTCTCTCTCAAAGGCTTCGAGATGGGTTACTCTCAAACGAAAAAAGTCGTACTCTAACTCTGAGCAGCCAACCGTTTATGGTTGTAGGGGGTGGGCTATTTATAGCCACTAGGCAACCCGACCTGATTTGTCCGAAATGACCCTGGGTCACTAAGGAACTGACACGTGTTCCAACGGTCAGATTTCAAACACACACGGCAACTTTACTTGGGCTACAAGCAAAGCTGACTTGTCTGACTCTGGACAAGATTCGCTCTCATAGTCTTCACTCGAAGACATAGGTTTTGGTTAAGCATCACTTCAGTCATTCTGACTGGTTCTCTTGGACCCCACTTAACAGTACGGTGGTTCCTATGACTCAACAAAGAAGAAAAAGAACTACGAAAGATCTAAGTCTTCGAGCTCCATAGGCTTCATGCGATGTCTTCTCTTGTCACAGTCTTCAATGTGAATATCTTCACATACCACCTTTGACATCAATGTCTTCATACATTTTTAGGGGTCATCTCTGGTAGGAAAACCAAATCAATGAGGGACTTCTACCTGTGTTATCCTGCAATTCTCACAAACACATTAGTCCCTCAACTAGGTTTGTCATAAATACTCCAAAACCAACTAGGGCTGGGACTAGATGCACTTACACAGCCACCCCTCCCGGCTTGGGGGGCAAGTTTCCTAGGGGTTGGGGGCGCCCAAACCCATCTAGGGTTTCCCCTGTGGCCACCACCCCTCCCCTAGGGAACCCTAGGGCGCCTCCTCCACACCCCTTCCCCCTATATATAGTGAGGTAGATAGAGGGCAGCCGCACCCCTTCCCTAGCGCAGCCCCTCCCTCCTCCAACTCTTCCTTCTCCTCCGTAGAGCTTGGCGAAGCCCTGCAGGAATACCACGAGCTCCACCACCACACCGTCGTGCTGCCGGAGTTCTCCCTCAACTTATCCTCTCCCCTTGCTGGATTAAGGAGGAGACGTCCCCGGGCTGTACGTGTGTTGAACACGGAGGCGCCGTCCGTTCGGCGCTAGATCAGATCTTCTGCGATTTGAATCGCCGCGAGTACGACTCCATCAACCTCTTAGCGATCTTCAAGGGCATGAAGATGCACTCCCTCTCTCTTGTTGCTAGCATCTCCTAGATTGATCTTGGTGACACGTAGGAAAATCTCGAATTATTGCTACGTTCCCCAACACCCCCTCCACCATAATCCACCTCGATCATATCGTAGCGGCGCTTAGGCGAAGCCCTGTGTCGGTAGAACATCATCATTGTCACCACACCGTCGTGCTAACGGAACTCTCCCTCAAAGTTCGGCTAGATCGGAGTTCGAGGGACGTCATTGAGTTGAACGTGTGCAGAACTCGGAGGTGCCGTGCGTTCGATACTTGATCGGTCGGATCATGAAGATGTACGACTACACCAACCGCGTTGTGTTAACGCTTCCGCTTTCGGTCTACGAGGGTACGTGGACAACACTCTCCCCTCTCGTTGCTATGCATCACCATGATCTTGCGTGTGCGTAGGAATTTTTTTGAAATTACTACGTTCCCCAACAGCCCCCCCTTGGCCAGCGCCCCCCTAGGGGTCCTATATATAGTGGGGGGAGGGAGGGCAGCCACACCCAAGCCTTAGAGCCTCCCTCTCCCTCGTAACACCTTTCTCTCTCTCGTTGGAGCTTGGCGAAGCCCTGCCGAGATCACCGCTGCTTCCACCACCACGCCGTCGTGCTGCTGGATCTCCATCAACCTCTCCTTCCCCTTGCTGGATCAAGAAGGAGGAGACGTCTTCCCAACCGTACGTGTGTTGAACACGGAGGTGCCGTCCGTTCGGCACTTGGTCATCGGTGATTTGGATCATGACAAGTACGACTCCATCAACCCCGTTCTCTTGAACGCTTCCGCTCGCGATCTACAAGGGTATGTAGATGCACTCCCCTTTCCCTCGTTGCTAGATGACTCCATAGATTGATCTTGGTGATGCATAGAAAATTTTAAAATTCTGCTACGTTCCCCAACAGTGGTATCAGAGCTAGGTCTATGCGTAGTTTCTTTGCACGAGTAGAACACAAGTTGTTGTGGGCGTTGATTTTTCAATTTACATGCCGTTACTAGTCTTATCTTGATTCGGCAGCATCATGGGATGAAGCGGCCCGGACCGACCTTACACGTACGCTTACGTGAGATTGGTTCCACCGACTGACATGCACTAGTTGCATAAGGTGGCTAGCGGGTGTCTGTCTCTCCCACTTTAGTCGGACCGGATTCGATGAAAGGGTCCTTATGAAGGGTAAATAGAAATTGGCATATCACGTTGTGGTTTTGGCGTAGGTAAGAAACATTCTTGCTAGAAACCTATAGCAGCCACGTAAAAACTTGCAACAACAATTAGAGGACGTCTAACTTGTTTCTGTAGCATATGTCGTGTGATGTGATATGTCCAAAAGGATGTGATGAATGATATATGTGATGTATGAGATTGATCATGTTCTTGTAATAGGAATCACGACTTGCATGTCGATGAGTATGACAACCGGCAGGAGCCATAGGAGTTGTCTTAATTTATTTATGACCTGCGTGTCAACTTATACGTCATGTAATTACTTTACTTTATCTCTAACCATTAGCCATAGTATTAGAAGTAATAGTTGACGAGACAACTTCATGAAGACATGATGATGGAGATCATGGTGTCATGCGGTGACGACGATGATCATGGCGCCCCGAAGATGGAGATCAAAAGGAGCAAAATGATATTGGCCATATCATGTCACTATTTGATTGCATGTGATGTTTATCATGTTTTACATCTTATTTGCTTAGAACGACGGTAGCATAAATAAGATGATCCCTCACCATAATTTCAAGAAAGTGTTTCCCCTAACTGTGCACCGTTGCTAAGGTCCGTTGTTCCGAAGCACCACGTGATGATCGGGTGTGATAGGTTCTAACGTTCGCATACAACGGGTGTAAGCCAGATTTACACACGCAATACACTTAGGTTAACTTGACGGGCCTAGCATGTACAGACATGGCCTCGGAACACGGAAGACCGAAAGGTCGAACATGAGTCGTATAGAAGGTACGATCAACATGAAGATGTTCACCGATGATGACTAGTCCGTCTCACATGATGATCGGACACGGCCTAGTTGACTCGAATCATGTATCACTTAGATGACTAGAGGGATGTCTATCTAAGTGGGAGTTCATTAAATAATTTGATCAAATGAACTTAATTATCATGAACATAGTCAAAAGGACTTTGCAAATTATGTCGTAGCTTATGCTTTAGTTCTACTATTTTAGATATGTTCCTAGAGAAAATTTAGTTGAAAGTTGATAGTAGCAATTATGCGGACTGGGTCCGTAAACTGAGGATTGTCCTCATTGCTGCGCAGAAGGATTATGTCCTTAATGCACCGCTCAGTGAGCTGAACCTCGAACGTCGGTTGTGGATGTTGCGAACATCTGACATACACGTTTTGATGACTACGTGATAGTTCAGTGTGTAATGCTAACGGTTTAGAATTGTGGCACCAAAGATGTTTTTGAAACATTGCAGAACATATGAGATGTTCCAAGGACTGAAATTGGGATTTCAGGCTAGTGCCCATATCAAGAGGTATGAGACCTCTGACAAGTTTCCTAAGCCCTGCAAACTAAGGAGAAAAGCTCAATCGTTGAGCATGTGCTCAGATTGTATGAGTACTACAATCGCTTGAATCGAGTGGGAGTTGATCTTCCAGATGAGATAGTGATGGTTCTCCAAAGTCACTGCCACTAAGCTACTAGAGCTTCGTGATGAACTATAACATATCAGGGATAGATATGATGATCCTTGAGCTATTCGCAACACCGCGAAAGTAGAAATCAAATAGGAGCATCAATTGTTGATGGTTAGTAAAACCACTAGTTTCAAGAAGGGCAAGGGCAAGGAAGGGATACTTCATGAGACAGCAAATCAGTTGTTGCTCTAATGAAGAAACCCAAGGTTGAACCAAACCCAAGACTAAGTGCTTCTGTAATGAGGGGAACGGTCACTAAAGCAGAACCACCCTAGATACTTGGTAGATGAGAAGGCTGGCAAGGTTGACAGAAGTATGTATTGGACATATATTAAATGTGTACTTTACTTGTACTCCTAGTAGCAGTAGGGTATTAGATACCGGTTCAGTTGCTAAGTGTTAGTAACTCGAAATAAAAGGCTACAGAATAAACGGAGACTAGCTGAAGGTGAGATGACGATATGTGTTGGAAGTGTTTCCAAGGTTGATATGATCAAGCATCGCATGCTCCCTCTACCATCGAGATTGGTGTTAAACCTAAATAATTGTTATTTGGTTTTTGCGTTGAGCATAGACATGATTGGATTATGTTTATCGCAATACGGTTATTCATTTAAGGAGAATAATGGTTACTCTGTTTATTTGAATAATACCTTCAATGGTCTTGCACCTAAAATGAATGGTTTATTGAATCTCGATCATAGTGATACACATGTTCATGCCAAAAGATATAATATAGTAATGATAGTACCACGTACTTGTGGCACTGCCATTTGAGTCATGTTGGTTTAAAACGCATGAAGAAGCTCCACGTTGATGGATCTTGGGACTCACTCGTTTTTGAAAAGATTGAGACATGCGAACCATGTCTATTGGTAGATATGCATGAAGAAACTCCATACAGATGGATCGTTTGGACTCACTTGATTTTGAATCACTTGGGACATGCAAATCATACCACATGGGCAAGATGACTGAAAGACCTCGTTTTCAGTAAGATGGAACAAGAAAGCAACTTGTTGGAAGTAATACATTTTGATGTGTGCAGTCCAATGAGTGCTGAGGCACGCAGTGGATATCGTTATGTTCTTACTTCACATATGATTTGAGTAGATGCTGAGTATATTTACTTGATGAAACACAAGTCTGAATTATTGAAAGATTCAAGTAATTTCAGAGTGAAGTTGAAGA
Source organism: Triticum aestivum (assembly GCF_018294505.1). Classification (NCBI taxonomy): domain Eukaryota; kingdom Viridiplantae; phylum Streptophyta; class Magnoliopsida; order Poales; family Poaceae; genus Triticum; species Triticum aestivum. The sequence continues at coordinate 500,228,010 of NC_057794.1, read as the reverse complement.
TCGTCGTGACAAGATGATAAAATGTCTATGATATGATCATAGAGATGAATATCTGAGTTACGAGTTTGGCACACAATTAAGACATTGTGGAAATTGTTTTACAACTAATACCGCCTGGAACACCATAGTGTGATGGTGTGTCCGAACATCATAACTGCAACCTATTGGATATGGTGCATACCATGATGTCTCTTATCAAATTACCACTATCGTTTATAGGTTATGCATTAGAGACAACCGCATTCACTTTAAATAAGGCACCACACAATTCCGTTGAGACGACACCGTATGAACTATGGTTTAGAGAAACCTAAGCTGTCGTTTCTTAAAAGTTTGGGGCTGCGATGCTTATGTAAAAAAGTTTCAGGCTGATAAGCTCGAACCCAAAGCGGATAAATGCATCTTCATAGAATACCCAAAAGTAGTTGGGTATACCTCCTATTTCAGATCCGGAAGCAAAAGTGATTGTTTCTAGAAACGGGTCCTTTCTCGAGGAAAAGTTTCTCTCAAAATAATTGAATGGGAGGATGGTGGAGACTTGATGAGGTTATTGAACGTCACTTCAAATAGTGTGTAGCAGGGCACAGGACGTTTTTCCTGTGGCACCTACACCGATTGAAGTGGAAGCTTATGATAGTGATCATGAAACTTCGGATCAAGTCACTACCAAACCTCATAGGTCGACAAGGATGCATATTACTTTAGAGTGGTACGTAATCCTATCTTGGAAGTCATGTTGCTAGACAACAATGAACCTACGAGCTATGGAGAAGTGATGGTGGGCCCAGATTCCGAAGAATGGCTCGAGGCCACAAAATCTGAGAGAGGATCCATGTATAAAAGAAAGTATAGACTTTGAAAGAACCACTTGATGGTCGTAAGGCTGTTGGGTGCAGATGGATTTTAAAAGGAAAACAGACAATGATGGTAAGTGTCACCATTAAGAAAGCTCGACTTGTCGTTAAGATGTTTCCCGACAAGTTCAAGGAGTTGACTACGATGAGACTTTCTCACTCGTAGCGATGCTAAGAGTCTGTTGGAATTATGTTAGCAGTTACTGCATTGTTTATGAAATCTTGCAGATAGGATGTAAAAACATTGTTTCCTCGACATTTTTCTTGAGGAAAGGTTGTATGTGATACAACTAGAAGGTTTGTCAATCCTGAAAGATGCTGACAAGTATGCAAAGCTCCAACAATCCTTCTAAGGACTGGAGTAAGCATCTCGGAGTTGGAATGTACGCTTTGATGAGATGATCAAAGATTTTGGGTTTATACAAAGTTTATGAGAAACTTGTATTTCCAAAGAAGTGAGTGGGAGCACTATAGAATTTTTGATGAGTATATGTTGTTAACATATTGTTGATCAGAAATGATGTAGAATTTCTGGAAAGCATGTAGGGTTATTTGAAAAGTGTTTTTCAATGGAAAACCTGGATTAAGCTACTTGAACATTGAGCATCAAGATCTATAAGGATAGATAAAAAAATGCTTAATATTACTTTCAAATGAATACATACCGTGACAAGATTTTGAAGGAGTTCAAAATAGATCGGCAAAGAAGGAGTTCTTGGCTGTGTTATAAGGTATGTGTATTGAGTAAAACTCAAGACATGACCACGGCAGAATAGAGAGAAAGGACGAAGGTCGTCCCCTATGCTTTAGACATAGGCTCTAAAGTATGCAATGTTGTGTACTGCACCTGAAGCGTGCTAAGCCTTGAGTCAGTCAAGGGGTACAAGTGTGATCTAGGAATGGATCACAGGACAACGGTCAAGGTTATCCTTAGTAACTAGTGGACTAAGGAATTTTCTTGATTATGGAGGTGGTAAAAGAGTTTGTTGTAAAGGGTTACGCCGATGCAATCTTTGACACTAATCTGGATGATTCTGAGTAGTAAACCGGATTCGTATAGTAGAACAGTTATTTGGAATAGCTCCAAAAGAGCGTGGTAGCTGCATCTACAAGATGACATAGAGATTTGTAAAGCACACACGGATCTGAAAGGTTCAGACCCATTGACTATAACATCTCTCACAAGCATAACATGATGAAACCTAGAACTCATTGAGTGTTAATCACATGCTAATGTCAACTAGATTAATGACTCTAGTAAACTCTTTGGGTGTTAGTCACATGGGGATGTGACCTTGAGTGTTAATCACATAGCGATGTGAACTGGATTATTGACTCTAGTGCAAGTGGGAGACTGTTGGAAATATGCCCTAGAGGCAATAATAAATTAGTTATTATTATATTTCCTTGTTCATGATAATCATTTATTATCCATGCTAGAATTGTATTGATAGGAAACTCAGATACATGTGTGGATACATAGACAACACCATGTCCCTAGTAAGCCTCTAGTTGACTAGCTCGTTGATCAATAGATGGTTACGGTTTCCTGACCATGGACATTAGATGTCGTTGATAACGGGATCACATCATTAGGAGAATGATGTGATGGACAAGACCCAATCCTAAGCCTAGCACAAGATCGTGTAGTTCGTCTGCTAAAGCTTTTCTAATGTCAAGTATCATTTCCTTAGACCATGAGATTGTGCAACTCCCGGAAACCGTACGAATGCTTTGGGTGTACCAAACGTCACAACGTAGCTGGGTGGCTATAAATCTGCACTACGGGTATCTCCGAAAGTGTCTGTTGGGTTGGCACGAATCGAGACTAGGATTTGTCACTCCGTGTAACGGAGAGGTATCTCTGGGCCCACTCGGTAGGACATCATCATAATGTGCACAATGTGACCAAGGAGTTGATCACGGGATGATGTGTTACGGACGAGTAAAGAGACTTGCCGGTAACGAGATTGAACGAGGTATCGGGATACCGACGATCGAATCTTGGTCAAGTATCGTACCGATTGACAAAGGGAATTGAATACGGGATTGATTGAATCCTCAACATCGTGGTTCATCCGATGAGATCATCATGGAGCATGTGGGAGCCAACATGGGTATCCAGATCCCGCTGTTGGTTATTGACCGAAGAGTCGTCTCGGTCATGTCTGCATGTCTCCCGAACCCGTAGGCTCCACACACTTAAGGTTCGGTGACGCTAGGGTTGTAGAGATATTAGTATGCGGTAACCCGAAAGTTGTTCGGAATCCCGTATGAGATCCCGGACATCACGAGGAGTTCCGGAATGGTCCAGAGGTGAAGATTTATATATAGGAAGTCCAGTTTCGGCCATCGGGAAAGTTTCGGGGGTAATCGGTATTGTATCGGGACCACCGGAAGGGTCCCGGGGGTCCACCGGGTGGGGCCACCTATCCCTGAGGGCCCCATGGGCTGAAGTGGGAGGGGAACCAGCCCCTGGTGGGTTGGTGCGCCCCCCATGGGCCTCCCCTTGTTCCTAGGGTTGGAAACCCTAGGGGTGGGGGGGGGGGGGCGCCCCACCTGACTTGGGGGGAAAGTCCCCCCCTTGGCCGCCGCCCCCCCTTAGAGATTGGATCTCCTAGGGCCGGCGCCCCCCGAGGGGTCCTATATATAGTGGGGGGAGGGAGGGCAGCCACACCCAAGCCTTGGCGCCTCCCTCTCCCTCGTAACACCTTTCTCTCTCTCGTTGGAGCTTGGCGAAGCCCTGCCGAGATCACCGCTGCTTCCACCACCACGCCGTCGTGCTGCTGGATCTCCATCAACCTCTCCTTCCCCTTGCTGGATCAAGAAGGGGGAGACGTCTTCCCAACCATACGTGTGTTGAACGCGGAGGTGGCGCCCGTTCCGCACTTGGTCATCGGTGATTTGGATCACGACAAGTACGACTCCATCAACCTCGTTCTCTTGAACGCTTCCGCTCAAGATCTACAAGGGTATGTAGATGCACTCCCCTTTCCCTTGTTGCTAGATGACTCCATAGATTGATCTTGGTGATGCGTAGAAAATTTTAAAATTCTGCTACGTTCCTCAACACTATCGACTAAATGAGTTCCTTCTTCAAAAGGATTACTCGAATAGTGATGATTGTTTATGTGTTTTAATAATGAAATCGTAAATTTGATTTTCTTACATCACCTCAGTGTATATCGATGATTTCGTCATCAGTGTATGTAGAAGACCTAAAAATACATAAAATCATATCAAGACGGAAAATATTTGGATTTAACCAAATTTAGCTTAAGCTTACAACTTGAGAATTCTCTCAAGAATACATATATCAGTCTGCATATATCCAAAACATATACGAGAAGTTCAATGTGGATATATCATATCAATAAAAGACATGTAATATGGTCATACTACCCCTGATAGGGTACAAATCCATTCATACCTAGGGGTGTTAATGAAGTGATATCAGGACCTGAAGTTCTATATCTCACATTTTCAAAGCACTCATATAATTGCAAACTGCGTCAGGCCTGACACTATATTTGCTATCTTTGTTCAGATTGCAAACCCCAACAAAAGGTATATGGTCGATATAGGAAATATCAGCTTATATCTCAAGCTCACAATAAATCTTGGATATTTCCGTCAGGAAATACAAGATATAGTCGTGATATGATATAATGATATTGGCTCTTTCTTTGATCCCAACAATACCATATCAATGACTGAATTTGCTGGAATAGCCTTCATATGGAAGTCATATAAATGGGCTTTAATGGCTATTTCCAGTTATCATTCTGACATAATTGCTTTATCTAAAGGCATTGCAAAATATGCATGGCTTAGCAGAATGATTAACCACACTCAAAATCATGTGGTTGAGATTCATCAGAATCACATAATTTGATTTATCAAGACACTACCATTTGTGTTACTCAATACCTACAGGTATATGAAGAGCAATATCATAAAGTACATTGCTCGAAAATTACTTATCCTCACAAATTATAGAAAGTGAGGAAACAATATGCAAACAACATACTTTGAAAATCTTACAGATTATTCATAATGTCATGATCATATCAATGGAATTTGTATTATACATTCTCCAGGTTTGCAAAGTTCAGGGGGAGTAATATCCCAAATATATAACCTATTAACAATCCTAAGATTGCATATATTGTACTCTTTTTTCCTTCATGAGTTTTTTCTAATGGTTTATCATAAAGGTTTTTAATGAGACAATATAAACACAAGTGCACGTATATGTCATACATTTTCTCCTTGTATTTTCCCTTTAGGTTTTAAAGGAGTTTCCAATGGCATATCATAGCGCACTCTTCTCCCTTATGAGTTTTCTATCAAAGTTTTCTCATAATGGTTTTTAATGAGGCAGTATCTTATCAAAGATCATACGACATACTTTCTATTTTCCCTATCGGGGTTTTTTAAAGAAAGTACTCAAGACATATTAATTGTTCTTTAAACTCATAGATGAGTTTTCTCCTTCTTCAAAGGTTTTTCTGATATGAGTTATCAAGAAACAATATCATTATATGTTGCATCATTTTCTCCTTATTATTTTTCCCACTGGGTTTAAAGGAGTTTTAGCAACATATGCGCACTATTCTTCTCATATTTTTCCCACAGGGTTTTTGGAGGAGACATTCAAGATTATTCAAAGAATTTGTCAAGATGATGGATATGCCAAAGAAGAGGCGTTGTACAAGGGGGAGTGTTAAGAATAGAATAGTTGCTTATTAACTAAGCTAATTAGGATTATGTTAATTGTTAGATAGGTTGCTTGGTTCTCAAGCAACAATGTACTTCCTTGGCTCTCAAGGCAACCATGTAATTCCTTGGCTCTCAAGTAACTATGTGTTTAGTTGACCGCCAAGCACCATGTGTACTTCCGCCTGTGTATAAATACCCCACTTCTATCATCAATAAAGACTTATGGATCACCTTTCATTCAAACTTTCTCGTTCTTTATTTTTTACTCAAAACACCCACCTCACGCATCTCTCCCCACCCCTCGACTCACCACCCGATGCCGCCTGTTAGGATTAAATTAATAGGTTAATTATAAAGAGATAATCCTCCCATTGTAATCGGTAGGTCGGTTGCATTGGCAACCGTCGCGCCTCTCCCCTTGCATCTCTACGAACAGTCGCATCTCTGGATCGTGTCTGTTCCCCTAGTATATATACCGAGAATCATTCAATGGAATCCACAGTCCAATCATTTATTCGATTGTCTCTCGTTTACATCTCAACACGTTATCAGCATGCTTTCCTCAGCCCGGCGAAAGTGCTTCCAATCGGCATCTTCGCGCCGTGCACGGCCACGACGACAAATCTCTCGGTCTCTAACTGTCACTTCGATTCCTACAGGAATACAGGGGATAAACGAGAGAATGAAGAACAGGGTTGCAGGGACATGCGCCATGTATGTGCATCCATCGAACCTTAAAGAGCATGAATCAAAAAAAGGTAGGATGCCTCACTTCATTACCATCTTCGCTGGACTGGTGGTGGCGCTCATCGCCATCTTGCCATCAGCGTCTGGCCTCGATCCCGCGCTTGACTGGGCGACCGGAACCACCGGCTTCGCGTCCCGCGACGGAAACGCGCATCCGCGCGGATCGGTGGCGCCGGCCCTCTACAGGGTCGCCCTTCGGCATGCGCGTCATGAGCGGCTCCTCCGACGCCGCAGTCGTCGATGTTGATGCAGTCGCGCCAAAGCGCCCCCGCCGCACGGCCGTGCCCGCGCCACACCCGTGGTCGGGCCCCTGCGCCAGGCCGAGGCCACCCTCGCGCGCGCCCACCCTGCACCAGGCCTCGCCCGGCTTCGCGCCGCCGCGGCGCCCTCGCCGCACACTGGCACTCGCTGGCGCCTCGTGGCCTCCGCCTTCACAGTGTCGAGCAACCGCAGCCCGCTGTCGACCACCCGCACTGCCCGCGAGAGAACTTGGGGCCCAACAGCGCTCGGGCCGTGCCTGGCATCCGCCTCCTCGACGACTCTGACGATGAATAGCGTGGCTGGAGTTCCTCCCGTCGCCCGTGATGCGGACGACCAGCCGTAGGTGCCTCCGAGGAAGAGCGCGGCTGGAGTCCCTCCAGTCTTGGTCATGTGGATTGGGGATCGAATCTACTCCTTCTGTGGATATCCCTGTCTACTCTTCCTTATCCGTTGGGTTGACCAAGCTGCCTACGTGGCATGTTTGCATGCGGTTGAGCCACCAGGAGCTCCTGCTAATTTGCATTATTTGCTTAAATCTAACAGCAGTTCTAGCAGTGTAATTTTCCTGTTTTACACCCTGTTAATTACTGCATTTTCTGTTGAGAGTAACATTCCAGAAAATATGTGGTTATTGTATGTGGCATGTTCAATGTGTTTGCTTTTTAGCGATTCCTATAACATGTCCTACTAGTACAACGACATTGTTTTGCGATTGAGATTAAGTTTTCTTGCACAACATTTGCGATTGAGAAATTTCTTTTTCTCGCACAATAATATCATTGCGGTTAAGATCAATTTTCTCTCGCAAAATATTAATTCACTCTGCTTAATTATCTTGCAACTTGATACAAGATCATCTCATTCAATTTGAGGTCTATACAATTCAAGTTTTACACTTGAGCATCAAGTTTGCAACATCATTATTATTCATTACATTAGTAGTGGTTTTCTGTAGAGTACCTTGTATTCCAGAAAGTGATGTAATATATTTCCATGTTTCTTACATGTTGAGATTCATCACATCTATTATTTGCAACTGAGATTGTTTATCTCTCGCAAAGATAAATTCGGTACCTCTGCAGTATTGTTTCTCTGTTGAGTACGAGGTATTCCGAAATATTTCTATGATGTATATATTTCCATGTTAACCACATGTTGAGATTAATACGTCTATTTGCAATTGAGATTTTCAATTTCTTGCAAATACATATGCAAAATTCAAGGTGTCATCTTAGCAATTTGAGATTCACACTAATAATTTCGAGCCACCTTCTTGAGATCTATTAATTTTGCAACATTAAAATGTATTTATATTACACAATCTGTAATATAAATAAATTACCAGTTTTTCACCGGAGATGATATGTTTTATGTGTTTACCACATTGCCATTCTTCATGAACATGTCACAGCGGTCGAGATTGATTTCTCCCGCACAACAAACTTGTAAATTTTTTACAATAACATCTCCCTCATTATATTAGGAAAACAAAAGGTAATGAGTTGGATCTACTGCCCATGTGCAGCCTATCTCTATTACTATGAGATCTGTACGATCTTCAATGTGTTATGTTCCCACAATTGAGGTTGAGCATTTTCAAGTTTTACACTTGAGTCAAAATTTTGCATTCTTATTACAAAACCATGATGGTTTTTAATTTACTTCTTGTAAATTAATTATCTCTGGCTTGGCCCTATAAGTAACCGTTGGCTAACAATTTGAGGCTCTTGCCCTCAATGGCCACAACTTACTTAAGCGGGTCATGAACATCAAGTTCAGTCTTGCATCCCATGGGATAGCGCGTGCAATCTAAGCCACGCCACTGAGACGCAAAGGACATCAAGGGTAATGGTTTTAAACTCAGTTCAAACCCTCAACCTGACACCATCAAGCTGTCACAAGACCCTATGAACATGGAGAGCATGATGGTTGAATATGCATCTACCGACATGTTTGCCAACTATGCATTTAGTCCCTTAGTCTCCTTAATGATCTATTTATTTATCTCCATTTATGATGTTCTAATAAGAACATGATTATTGTTGTCATCATATATTGTATATCACAATATATTGTATCAGCACTTTGATACAAACACATTTCTATGTATTCAATATATCTGACAATGATTTTCATATTGAGAATCTTCATGTCTATATATAGACTTCTATGGGAGTCAATCCGATGGAAAATGATATGTGCCTTGTGAACATATGCACCAGAAACTTTATACTCAAGGAAGTCCAATGTTTCCACTCTCATTGAGAGAAAGGAGATATTTAAATCGCTTGACGGGATGAGGTATTTGTTGGCTCAACTCGAGTCATATTTTACTATCACTGTGGGTACTCGCGTAATGTCGGGATGCTTTATTGCTTCCCAGGTTTAACCCGTACCCGACTAAACTATGAAGGTATCCATCAAAATAGTTTCCATAGCGATCTTATGATGACAACAACGAGAAATAACTTCTCTTTACCATATGCAACGGATATGGCAAGCACATTCCCTGTGTATCATCTGGATTGTACTACACATACGACACAACCCGTAGCACATGTTGTGTATGATATGGTTTTCCAGAATGTCTTGTACATGACAAACTTGGCATACTAGCCTTGGTCATCGAGACATTGAGTTGAAACTAAAACTATCAGCAATTCCAATAGTTTATGTTTATTATGATGCTAAATTCTAATAACATTTGGATTTTATGTGCACTACAAGTGATACAGGGAAGCTAATTTTAAGGCTCGCACACCTTAAAGTCTACGCTGAACCACTCAGACTCCTTGAATGCATCAAGTCGAGGTAAGTGGCTCTTCCCAGCCATTGAGTAGACTATTCAAGTATTCCATGGTTCTAAAAGACATATCTACATGATGGTCTTAAGTGCGTTCTTTATTCACACGAAACCATTGGCTCATTACCTTACATCGATTTCAAGCAAATCGAATGGACAACATTGCAGAATTCTCCTTGAGGGCTTTCTCTATGGCCTTTGGATTGAAGTTTAGCAATTTGTCCTAATGTCTAGACTCAAAATGGTTTGGTAGAATCCTATCCAAAGAGTTAAGCTCAATGCATTATCTTTACATTGGAATTGCAACTTGCCAACTTTACGTTGGAGTCATGCAGTTTTACACGCTCGTGACAGAACTGCATAATATTATTCCCCTCTATCTTTGATATGTGGATATCTATCAAGTATTTCCTATCTGCGGTAATTCAGTTGCATACCGATATCACCACCCGGCATACATCATTGGCCCCTCAACATATAGTTGGGATCTATGTGAGGAATAATTGTATTTCCGTCAATACCTTAGGCCCCTCGCATGGGGAGTTATTCAAGGTCAGTATGCTAATTCAATGAGGAACATTTCCAGGCATTAGGGGGAGATTTCAAGTACCATAAAGAATGCCAGGAAATTAGTGGAATGTTCAACACATTTCTGCCTCAAATCCACGTACTCAAAGATCTGAACCATGCGTTCAGAAGATTTGTAACACATTACAAATAACCTGTCAGATTCATTTACTGACTATAAAGGTGTCATACAAGCCTACAATCCTGAAAAATATGCCGGAAAGAGTGGAGGTACCAACTAAAACCACTCAACTCCCCATTCAAAGCAACAGGGGGGGGGAAGTACGACAATAGTACATCAGGATTCAGCTTCTCGCAAGAAAGGATATCAAGGCCTATGAATCAGTAAATGCAAGTCAACTTCATGTTGACAGACACCTGATGGGTAGTATACACCCAGTGGACGGGAAACCTCCACCAACCTAGGTCATAGTGCACACAATGACCGGGACATCGGAATACCCGACTCAATCGCATTGGAAAATCGTGAGCAGTCACCATGGGTAACGATATTTCCATCAACTATATTTTGATATATAGATTCTGGAGAAACATATAACTGGAAGTGTACAATTGTCGACATACATTTCTCAACTAGATTGAAAAAAACATTTCAAGTGATTCAGATCCAAAGACCATTGCCATGGCAAAGTGTGAACAACACTCGGACTGAACTCAAGCAAAGGGTATAATCTAGGTAGAAATGATCTTGCTCAATAATGGGAAGGTATTCATAAGCAATACCTACGCCAGTTTTCTTCTGGAAACAGAATTGAGAATAACGAGGTGGTGAAACAAAGAGCAAGTATTGTAGCACAAGGGTTCACGTAGATACCCAACTATTCTCCCGAGGTGGAATCTCATTCCGATAACTTATATCATTGGTAGTTCAAAATCATCTATCTCTGCAGTTGATAGATGTAGTGATTACATATCCATGTAGATCACTAGATTCAGATATAGATAGTTCCCGACGGAACCTCACTTCTGAATTGAAATGCAATATGCAACATACATTGTGTAAAATCAGTAAGTCACCATAACACTACTGGAATCAGCTACTTTGCCATCTGCCAGCTCTTTGCTGTCTGCTAGCAGACGGCAAGAAGCTCTTTGCCATTAGCTACCCAAAAGCAGACGACAAAGAACTGGCTGATGGCAAAGACCTTCTTTGCCATAAGCCAGTTCTTTGCCATCCGCTAGCTGACGGCAAGGATTCTTTGCCGTCGGCTAGCGGACGGCAAAGAGGGAGGGGGCCCCATTGACGAGCTGCTTAAAAAAACTTAACGGGCCCCCTCTTTGTCGTCTGCTAGCAGACGGAAAATAGCAAATAAGCGGACGGCAAAGGGGGGCGGACGGCAAAGATTTAACATAACGTTAACGGCCGCGCCCCACCCCGCCCCCTCTCTCTCTGTTTCTCACCCTCACACGCGTGCCACCGCCCCCACCACTCGCCGCCGCCCCGTCGCCCCACCACACCGCCGCCCCACCGCCCCCCGCTGCCGCCCGGCGCCGTCGCCCCACCACCCGGTGCCCCACCGGTCCCCCGCCCCGTCGCCCCTGCCGCCCTGCCGTCTCGGCGCCGCCGCGCCACGCCCCCCCTCCCGCGCCCCACCGCCCTGGCCCCGTCGCCACTGCCGCCCGGCGCCGCCGCCCCGCCCCCCTCCTCCACCGGCCACCTCCTCCACCGGCCCTGCCCCAGGTGAGCTCTCCTCCTCTCTTTTTTCTTTTTTTTCTGTTTTTTTAGTTTTAGGTTTATGTTTATGTTTAGTTTAGATTTAGTTTTAGTTTTAGGTTTAGTTTTAGGTTTAGGTTTAGTTTTAGTTTAGTATTAGGTTTAGATTTAGTTTTTTCGTTTTTTATGTTTTTTTAGTTTTAGGTTTATGTTTAGTTTAGATTTAGTTTTAGTTTTAGTTTCAGATTTAGGTTTAGGTTTAGTTTAGTTTTAGGAAAGAAGAAGAAGAAAAAAAGAGGAGAGGAGGAGAAGAAGAAGAGGAAAAAGGAAAGGAAGAAGAAGAAGAGGAGGAGAAGAAAAAACAAGAAGAGGAAGAAGAAGAAGAAAAAAGAGGAGAGGAGGAGAAGAAGAAGAGGAAAAAGGAAAGGATGAGGAAGAAGAAGACGAAGAGGAAGAAGAAGAAGGAAAAAAAGGAAGAAAAGGAAGAAAAGGAAGAAGAGGAAGAAGAAGAAAAGGAAAAAGGAGGGAAAAAACCCCGACCCGACCCGGCACCCCGACCGCGACCCGGCACCCCAACACGACACCCCGACCCCGAGACCCCGACCCCGACACCCGATCGACCCCAACCCCGACCCTGACCCCGACACCCCGACCCCGACCCGGCACCCCGACCCCGACCCGGCACCCCAACCCCGAGACCCCGATCGACCCCGAGCCTGACCCGACACCCCGACACCGAGCCTGACCCGACACCCCGACCCCGACAACCGACCCCCAGACCCCGACAACCCGACCCCGACACGACACCCCGACCCCGAAACAGCACCCTGACCCTGACACGGCACCCCGACACCGACACGACACCCGACCCCCCGACCCGGAAACAACACCCCGACCTCGACACGGCACCCCGACACCGACACGACACCCCGACCCCCGACACCTCCTGAAAAGGTGTTCTTTGGCACCCCGACACCGACACGACCCCCGACACCTCCGAGGGGGTCATATATTTGTGAATTATTAGTTAGGTCATATATTTTTCGATTTTGTTATGAAAAACATCATATATAATTGTGTTGATTGGGTAATTTTAAATGTGCAGTTGTTTCATCGCTGCGAGGTTTGGTGTTCGACGACCTCGCCATGCGTTTGACGAGCTCTGCCCCTTCATTCGTGGGTGAGCACAAATGACATGTCATGCTCCCCCATTAATTATTTGATCTATTCCGATGAAACTTGATAGCTAGCTATATATGTGTCTTGAATCATCAGTATGCGTAACCAATATGTGTCTCCCATTCGAAAGCGTCATAGTTATAAATATGCATGCATTTGCATATCTATAACCTTGATTCTTTCGAATTGTCCAACGCTATCCATGGACAGCCCGAGTATGTGTAGATTGGGTTCGTTTTCCCATATGCTTTGCTCTGGATCCGACGCATAAATTTCATCAATGCCTCCCCTGTTGTTCTCCAGGTACACATCCTCTCTGTTTATTGCAGAGACGTGTATCAGGAGAACAGCGGGGAGGTGCTGCCAAAATGTTGCGTCGGATCCGGAGCATAGCATGGGAAAATGAACCCAATCTACACATACACGGGTGGGATTAGGACCTATCATTACCTATTAGAGTGTAGGTTGCATGGACGTAATAAAATTGACAAAGTAGATCAACTGATGAATATATACATGGTGAATTACATATATAATTGTTGTGTGTCCAGTAGCTCTGAAAGTCAAGATGAGTGATCGTGCGTGGATGTATACCGGTCACACTGGTCAGAACAAATGGAGCGCTGAATGGTTCACAAAAACCAAGGGGTTTGTGCAAGCCGCATTTGCAAATGGCCAGAAGAAAACCTGGTGCCCCTGTTTCCGGTGCGGCAATTGGGAAAAGAGGACAGAGGCTGAAATGGGCAAACACCTGCAAAAGAGTGGTTTTACGCCCGATTATACTGTGTGGGCATTTCATGGTGAGTCTGCCCAACGTGACCGAGCTGAGGTGGATCGTCGTTGCACCGACGAGCATGGTACCGGGATGGAAAACATGGTGTAAGACTATGATGATGCTCGGGATTCGGACGAGGAGATGGAGGAATCTGCAAAGGCCTTCAATGAAATGTAGGAGTCTTCAAAACGTCCGCTTCACGAGCACACTGAGCTTTGTCAGTTGGATGCCATCTCACAAGTAATGGCTCTGAAGGCTCAGTTCAACTTGGGTAGAGAATGCTATGACGCAATTATGACGGTATTTGGACGCTTTCTACCCAAAGGCCATGTAATGCCTGCAAACCTGTACCAGTCGGACAAAATCCTCCATGCACTGAAGATGCCCTATGAGAAGATACATGCCTGTGAGAAAGGATGTGCCTTATTTAGGCTTGACTATGCGGACTTGAACTATTGTCCCATTTGCAAGTCTTCCAGGTATATTGTGATAGACAACGATATGGGTGAGAAGACACAGACCAAAATCCCCGTTAGTGTTCTTCGGTATATGCCAATCGTACCAAGACTTCAACGTCTTTTCATGGTCGAAGAGACGGCCAGACAGATGACATGGCACAAAACAGGCAAAAGAACCAAACTAGATGCAGATGGGAATCTGATGATGGTACACACATCGGATGGTGTTGCGTGGAAAAAGTTTGATGAATTACATGCTGAGAAAGCGGCAGATTCGAGGCATCCTCGAGTCGGCATCAGCACGGATGGGTTCAGTGTGTTTGGTATGACGGCAGCCCAATACAGTTGTTGGCCCATATTTGTCTTTCCACTGAATCTCCCCCCGGACAGATTATGCAAAGAAAGAACATTTTCCTGACGTTGATAATTCCAGGGCCCAACTATCCGGGGGAAAATATGAATGTGTACATGCAGCCGCTTAAGGACGAATTGCAAGAAGCCTGGGATAATGGGTTCAAGACATACGACGCCTATAGCAAACAGAACTTCATAATGCGTGTCTGGTACATGTACTCGACGCATGACTTGCCAGCGTATGCGCTATTCATTGGCTGGTGTGTGCATGGAAGGTTCCCGTGCCCCACATGCAAGGGAGCTCTTGAGTTTCGTTGGCTTCAGGCCGGACGCAAGTTTTCTTGCTTCGACATGCATAGACAGTTCCTGGATCCTCGCCATAAGTTCAGGAAAGACAAGAAGAACTTCATCAGGGGTAGAGTTGTCAAAAACTCTGCACCACCTGCATTGACAGGCCAACAGACCCTGGATCAGTTAAACGCTCTCGAGCCAGATCCACAACGTCCAGGGTACTTCAAGGGGTATAATACTAAGCACGCGTGGACTCACAAAACATGCTTATGGGATCTGCCTTACTTCAAAGACCTCCTTTGCCCACACAACATCGACGTGATGCACACTGAGAAGAATATCGCTGAGGCAATTTTTGGTACATTGTTCGGCATAGATGGGAAGTCAAAGGATAATACTAAGGCTAGAGTCGATCTGGAGGCGCTATGTGATAGGTCGTTACAAAACATGAAAGAACCGAAAGGAAAGCAGAATTGGACGAAGCCAAAGGCATGGTTCAATCTTGGAAGGCCAGCTATGAGGGAAATTATCTGTTGGGTGCAACAGCAATTGATGTTCCCCGATGGGTATGCAGCGAATCTAAAGAGGGGAGCGAATCTTGATAAACTAAAGATATTTGGTCTCAAGAGTCATGATTAGCACATATGGATTGTGTAGCGACCAGACCTCAAACAGTCTGATCTCTGTGCTCCGGTGTCATCCCTAGATCAGTAATGCTGACACCACACAGTACTCGGAGGATTTATAGGAGAGTAGCAATCATACACTTATTACATCGAATGTCTCAAAAGAGAACTTATTACAATAAATATGGCTTAAGGCCATCTAATAACGATAACAGCGGAAGGCTTGGAAGATAAGTGAGTCCATCAACTCCAACGGCATCATTGAGTATAGAACCACGACCTAAAAACTCCTTAATCATCGTCTGAAAAGTCTGCAACATTAACGTTGCAGCCCGAAAACGAGTCAACACATGGAATATGCTGGCAAGGTAACACATAGAGAGTAATGGAAAGAAACAGCTATACTATATGCATATTTGGCTGGTGGAAAGCTTTATGGTTACAGTTTTGCGGAAAGCCAGTTTTTCCCTACTTCAAAGTAATAAAATTTTAATTACTATCAAGGTGGTTGTTAAACATTGAGAATGGTTGACAGCATTCTCAATCCCAATTAAGCATCATCATTAAACATAACCCAACGAAATTAATTTAGAGTAACATGTTGAGATTCACATGATAATCCAAGTACTAGATACTCAAGATGTCCATAACTGGGGACACGGCTAACCATGATTAGTTTGTTACACTCTGCAGAGGTTTGCGCACTTTTCCCCACAAGACTCGATCGCCTCCGTTTGTTTTCTCGCACTACATGGTGTTTGAGAAGACGGATGACCGAGACATAGTCTTTCAGTAGCGCTAGCACCTTACGATCGGGTAGACCGTACCACCTACATCCCCTACATCTGCTAGTCTACCACTGTAAGAGTTCTCACAACTTAGTCAACTATGCTAGAGCCCATAATAGCTTGTGGCTGCACACGGAAGTTTCTAGTATGAATAGTCTCATGATCCCTTTGAGCCTGGGTGGCGGTCCAAAAGAAAACAGGCAAGTCCTGGAATACCCAGGTGCCTCAATCCACCCAGATGTGTGTTTAAGTTGACACCTTAGATAAACCATTAATTATCAACCTCACATCTGTCATGGATATCACTCACCCAATCCACGTCTACTAGCATAGCATGGCATAATAAGCAAACTTAGAAGTAACTCCCAAAGGTTTGATAATAAACAGGTAATAGGTACTACCTCATCTACTTCCCATCCCACAATTTAATTAGATTCTAATCATGCAATGTGTGAGGATTGATATAATGCAATAAAACTGGGTAGTAGAAAAGGTATGGTCAAAGTGTTACTTGCCTTGCTGATGATCCGGGAAACCTAGCGATTCAAAGTAATAGGCGGCGCACTCCGGATACTCTATCGCAGACAAACAAACAAGTATACAATAAGTACTCAACTAATGCACAGGTAAAACTCAAATAAGAGATCTAACTAGAAAGTTCAACTTAAGAACTCCGGTTGGCAAAAAGAATCAAATCGAATGAAGCAACGAAAGTCAAACGGTGGAAGAAAACAACTTCGTTCTAGTAATCTGGATCTAGGGCAAATTTTACAGTAGCAAAATCTTGTTTACGTTGGGATAGAGGGTTTCGAGACGAAACTCTAGGCGCTTGAATCGCCTGATTCCGATAAACGAGCGAAAAGTTAAACTAAAACAAAAATCGGATCAGGAATCGCGATCAGAAAAATTGCGGATTTAATCCAAAAAAGAAAAACGACGAACACTCGCTAAAAAAAATAAACCGGAAAAATCGATCTATTTAAAAAAACCGAATCTATTAAACTGACGAAAACCGATCGGTTTTTTTGAACCGAAGGCACGAAAAACGAGGCGCGGCGGCGAACCTCGGCGGCGGCGGCGTCCGGCGACGGCGGCGCGGCGGCGGGCAGCGGCGGCGGCGGCGCGGGCGGGCGGCGGCAGCGGCGGCGGCGGCGGGACCGGGTGGCGGCTAGGGTTGGGGCTGGGGCGGCTAGGGTTCCCCGGGGCTAGGCCTCGGCTTATAAAGCCTAGTCGGGCCAGAGTCCTAGTCGGACACGACCCGTTAGGTCGGTTCATTTTTTTATTTATTTCCGCTTGGAAAAAAATAAAAAAATTACTAAACGGACTCCAAAAATCCCGAAATAAATTTTCCCGGGCTTCTAAAATCACGCCCGACAAAGTGAACATTTATTTGGGGCCTAAATGCAATTTTGAAAAACGCACATTTTTCCTAAATTCAAATAAAACACCGAAAAACTCCGAAATAAAATCTTGTTTGATTTTATTATTAAATCCTCAATATTTCCCTATTTTGGGAAAGTCATTTTATTCCCTCTCTCATATTTTTGTAATAGAAATAATTGATGATAAAATAAATAAAATCAAATGATCCTATTCTCAAAATTTGAGAAAACTCAAATATGAAAATAACGAAATCCCCAACTCTCTCCATGGGTCCTTGAGTTGCGTAGAATTTTCTAGGATCAACCAAAATGCAAAAATGAAATATGATATGCAATGATGATCTAATGTATAACATTCCAAATTAAAAATTTGGGATGTTACAAACCTACCCCCCTTAAGATGAATCTCGCCCTCGAGATTCGGGTTGGCTAGAAAATAGGTGAGGGTGGTCTTTGAGCAAATCTTCCTCTCGCTCCCAGGTGGCTTCATCCTTCATGTGGTGGCTCCACTAAACTTTGCAAAATTTGATAACCTTGCTGCGAGTAACTCGGCTGGCAAACTCGAGGATCTTAACTGGTTTCTCCTCGTAGGTCAAATCGTTATCCAACTGAATAGTTTCCAAAGGCACTGTATCTCTCAACGGTACGTCGGCCATCTCCGTGTGACACTTCTTTAACTGAGAAACGTGGAACACATCATGTACTCCTGACAATCCTTCGGGCAATTCCAACTTGTAGGCCACTTCTCCCATACGTTCCAAAACTCGATATGGTCCTACAAATCGTGGCGCTAACTTCCCTTTAACTCCAAAATGCTTTGTTCCCCAAAGTGGAGATACTCGAAGATAAGCTCTATCTCCGACTTTGTAAACTGTCTCCTTGCGTTTAGAATCTGCATAACTCTTCTGTCTGGACTGGGCTATCTTGAGCCTATCGCGAATCAATTTCACCTTTTGTTCATACTCTTTAATCAAGTCAGGTCCAAATAACTGGCGGTCTCCGACTTCGTCCCACGACAGCGGTGTCCTGCACCTCCTTCCGTACAAAGCTTCGAAAGGGGCCATCTTCAACTGGTTTGGTAACTGTTGTTGTAAGAGAACTCTGCATATGGCAAATTATCGTCCCAACTAGATCCATAATCTAGCGCACAAGCTCTCAGCATATCCTCCAAAATCTGATTTACTCTCTCGGTCTGTCCATCTGTCTGTGGATGAAAAGCTGTACTGAATTCTAGCCTGGTACCCAAAGTTTTGTGCAACTGCTTCCAGAACTTTGAGGTAAACTGGGTTCCTCTATCTGATACGATACTCCTCGGAACTCCATGCAGACATACTATTCTGGTCATATATATCTTTGCCAACTTAGCACTGGTGTAAGTGGTCTTTACTGGGATGAAATGAGCTACTTTCGTCAATCGATCAACTACAACCCAAATTGAGTCATAGCCTGAATGAGTCCTGGGCAATCCCGTGATAAAATCCATGCCTAACTTATCCCACTTCCATTCGGGTATCGGCAATGGTTGTAACAATCCTACTGGCTTCTGATGCTCTGCCTTTACTCTCTGGCATACATCACAAACTGCTACATACTCCGCAATATCCTTCTTCATTCCCGTCCACCAGAAAATATCCTTCAAATCCAAATACATATTGGTATTTCTTGGGTGAATTGAATACGGTGAATCGTGTGCCTCTTGCAAAATCAACTTCCTGATCTCCGGGTTATTGGGCACGTAAACACGGTCTTCAAACCATAGGGTATCGTGCTCATCCTCATGAAATCCTTTAGCTTTTCCTTTGCTCAGTTTCTCCTTTATAGCGACAATCTCTTTGTCAGTTTTCTGAGCTTCTCTGATTCTATCCATCAAAGTTGACTGAATCTCTAGTGCTGCTACATAGCCTCTCGGAACTATTTCCACACATAGTTCACGAAGATTTTCTGCTAACTCCTTGGGTATCCCTCCCATCATTAGCGTATTGACATGGCTCTTACAGCTTAACGCGTATGCTACTACATTAGCCTTTCCGGGGTGATAGTGCAATTTCATATCATAATCTTTGATAAGCTCCAACCATCTCCTTTGTCTGAGATTCAACTCCTTCTTTGTGAAAATGTACTTCAAACTCTTATGATCCGTGTACACCTCACAATGGTTTCCAATGAGGAAATGTCTCCATGTCTTCAATGCATGCACTACGACTGCTAACTCCAAATCATGCGTGGCATAATTCAACTCATGGGGCTTCAGTTGTCTTGAGGCATATGAAACAACCCTCCCTTCCTGCATAAGCACTGCTCCAAGTCCTCGATGTGAAGCGTCACAATACACCTCATAATCTTTGGTCTGGTCTGGCAAAATTAACACTGGTGAGGTAACCAAGCGTTTCTTCAACTCCTGAAAACTAGCCTCACACTCCTCCGTCCATATGAACTTGGTATCTTTCTTCAACAACTCCGTCATAGGCTTCGCAATCTTTGAGAAATTCTCAATAAACCTCCGGTAGTATCCTGCGAGTCCAAGAAAACTCCGGATCTCTCCAACTGTTGTTGGGGCTTCCCACTTGGTCACGGTTTCAACTTTAGCGGGATCTACTGCTATACATTCTCCGGATATAACGTGTCTGAGGAATCCTACTTCCTTCAACCAAAACTCACATTTGTTGAACTTGGCATATAATTGGTATTCTCTGAGCTTTCCAAGTACCAAACGCAAATGCTCCTTATGCTCCTCTTCATTCTTCGAATATACCAGGATATCATCAATGAACACTACGACGAACTTATCCAAAAACTCCATAAACACTTTGTTCATCATGTTCATAAAATAGGCAGGTGCGTTAGTCAGACCAAATGACATAACGGTATACTCATATAGCCCATACCTGGTGGTAAAAGCTATCTTCGGAATATCCTGTTCTCGAATCTTCAACTGGTGGTATCCTGATCGCAAATCGATCTTGGAAAATACTTTAGCTCCTTGCAATCGATCAAACAGATCGTTGATCATTGGTAGTGGGTACTTGTTCTTGATCGTTACTTCATTCAATCCTCGATAATCAACAACCATCCTTAACGATCCATCCTTCTTCTCCACTAGAAGTACTGGCGATCCCCAAGGCAAAGAACTTGGGCGAATATATCCCTTATCCAGTAACTCCTTAATCTACTTCTTAATTTCCACCAAATCCTTTGCTGGCATCCTATATGGTCTCTTTGACATTGGCCCAGTGCCTGGCAATAGCTCAATCAAAAACTCAATATCTCTATCTGGTGGCATGCCTGGCAAATCTTCTGGAAATACATCAGGGGAATCCCTTACCACTGGTACTTCCTCCTGCACAACTCCTGTTAGGCAATTTACTTGGGTCCTCTTTGGCACATGCCAGGATACATACTTGATCCTTCTCCCTTCTGGTGTGGTAAGCAAAATTGACTTACTAGCACACTCAATATTCCCTTCATACTTTGATAACCAATCCATGCCTAATATCACACCCAATCTTTGAGATTCCAATACTACTAGGTCTGAGGGAAAAACATAGTTACCAATCCTTAATGGTAACCGATCACACCATAGACTAGCCACATACTCTGCTCCTGGCGAGGTTACTAACATGGGTGACCTAAGGGCTTGGGTTGGTAGGTTATACTTATCCACAAACCCCCTTGAGATGTATGAATGCGATGCACCAGTATAAAAAAGAACGAGTGCAGTAAATGACTTAACCAAAAACTTACCTATTACTGCATCGGGCTGAGCTTCAACCTCCTCCACGCTAACGTGGTTCACCTGTCCCCTGTTGAAAGGGTTCGGCTTCTTCCCAGAACTTCCATTGCCATTTTGGCCTTTAGGACATTCATTTGCATAATGTCCTGGCTTCGAACACTTATAGCAAGTGACTTGGCTCAAGTCCTTCTTGGCTGGGGTTGATGGGTTGGTGCGGTTCTGGCCGTTGCTTCCTCCATTGCCATTACCATTCTTAGTGCCATTGTGATTGTGCGAGCTACCTCCCCCATGGGTATGCTGAAAATGTCCTCCCGGTCTAGGGGTAAAACGTGGCTTCTGTTGAGCTCCTGAATTGTACTTTCCTTGTCCATTCTTCCTCTTGCGATTCTCAATTTGCTGCTGCTTCCCTTCAATCATAAGAGCACAATCTACCAACTCCTGGCAGTTGTTGAAGGTGGCTACCATCAACTACATGCTCAACTCATAATTCAGTCCTTCCAGAAACTTCTTTTGTTTAGCTGCATCCGTAGCAACGTCATCTGGGGCATAACGTGCTAACTTACTAAACTTCTCCACATACTGGCCAACTGTCCGTCCTCCTTGGCGCAAGTTATGAAACTCACGCTTCTTCATGGCCATAGCTCCTGCTGAAACATGGGCAGTACGGAAAGCCTGCTAAAACTGGTCCCATGTGACAGTGTCGACTAGGAAGGTGGCTGTGAAATTCTCCCACCATGATGTTGCGGGTCCTTCTAGCTGATGTGCGGTAAACTTCACCTTCTCCGCATCTATGCATCCTGCTGTGGTCAACTCCCTAGCTGTCTTGCGGAGCCAATCATCTGCTACTATCGGCTCGGTGCTACTGGAAAACACCGGCGGATTCAGCCTAAGAAAACGGGCTAAGTGGTCAATAGGTGGTGGTGGTGGTGGTGGGTTGTTGTTGTTGTTCCCCTGATTCTGATTCTGGACTAGCAACTACATCAATGTGTTCTGCTGCTGGATCAACTGGGTGAGCTCCGGTGGAAAGGCAAATCCGGGGTCACGTCTCGGAGGCATCTGAGGGTTTACAAAAGATGAGATATAAGAATAGAGAGGGTCTAAAGAGAAAACACTACCCATATGCACATGAGGCAAAAGCAAACAATTCACTTCAATCAATCAACCAAAGGCATACAATCGATCTAACTATCGCAAAAGTGCTCAGACTACTATATTTACATGGTGGACTACTACTAGTGGTGAGGTGGTCTATTAGAAATATTCTACGGTTGTTGACTCCATAATATCTGCTCCAGCTTCATCAACATAGTCATCATCGCTACTATCTGCTTCCGAGTCGGTGTCGTCGATGATGATGTAGTCTTCCGGGCTAATCTCCTTGGGTTCTTCGTCTTCCTCTACTGGCGTCGGGCCTCCCATAAATATTCCAATCTTCTTTGTTAGGTCGGCATTCTTATCCACCAATACTTCAATTTCCTCTTCATAATCTTCATGTGTAGCCTTGAGTTCTTCGTCCAGTTCCTTGATTCTGGTCTTAGCCTTCTTCAGATCTATCATGTCGGCGCACATCTGGTTCTCCTGTCGTCGAATGTGCTGGTTTAGCTCTTGGATAAAAGCTGCAATTGATCTATCATTCCTGGTGCTGATCATCTCCCAGTGTTCATCTCGGCGCCCACAAATCTGGTAGATAGTATCCTTGAGATCCTTGCGGTAGACTTCTCCAATGCGTCCCATGGCGATGTGAGCTGCCATGCTCTTTCCTAGACTCCAAGTTGGTGCATCAAAAGAAAACACTATGGGCTCAGTGACTGGCATGAACGTTCTTCCTGGAACTTGAAATTGAATCATCCAGCGCTCTTCTTCAGGTAAAGTGGCGTTGTAGGTTCCCGTGAAGCTTGGTACTCCTATGTTCAGGTATCTAGTGACTTCCTTCAAGTGGCGTCCAAAGGGTGCATCTTCATCCGGTTGCGTAAACTTGTTCCTTGCATCCGCCATCCTAAAGAATAGAAAAGATGAGAGGTCAGAAGAGAAGAGAGTGATCTAGGTCTTTAGCTTAGTGGTCATGTCCTACAGTCAGCGTGTGCTCTGATACCATCTCTGTAGCGACCAGACCTCAAACAGTCTGATCTCTGTGCTCTGGTGTCATCCCTGAATCAGTAATGCTGACACCACATAGTACTCGGAGGATTTATAGCAGAGTAGCAATCACACACTTATTACATCGAATGTCTCAAAAAAGAACTTATTACAATAAATATGGCTTAAGGCCATCTAATAACGATAACAGCGGAAGGCTTGGAAGATAAGTGAGTCCATCAACTCCAACGGCGTCACTGAGTATACAACCACGACCTAAAAACTCCTTAATCATCGTCTGAAAAGTCTGCAACATTAACGTTGCTGCCCGAAAACGGGTAAGCACATGGAATATGCTGGCAAGGTAACACATAGAGAGTAATGAAATGAAACCGCTATACTATATGCATATTTGGCTGGTGGAATGCTCTATGGTTACAGTTTTGCATAAAGCCAATTTTTCCCTACTTCAAAGGAATAAAATTTTAATTACTATCAAGGTGGTTGTTAAACATTGAGAATGGTTGACAGCATTCTCAATCCCAATTAAGCATCATCATTAAACATAACCCAACGAAATTAATTTAGAGTAACATGTTGAGATTCACATGATAATCCAAGTACTAGATACTCAAGATGTCCATAACCGGGGACACGGCTAACCATGATTAGTTTGTTACACTCTGTAGAGGTTTGCGCACTTTTTCCCACAAGACTCGATCGCCTCCGTTTGTTTTCTCGCACTACATGGTGTTTGAGAAGACGGATGACCGAGACATAGTCTTTTAGTAGCGCTAGCACCTTACGATCGGGTAGACCGTACCACCTACACCCCCTACATCTGCTAGTCTACCACTGTAAGAGTTCGCGCAACTTAGTCAACTATGCTAGAGCCCATAATAGCTTGTGCCTGCACACGGAAGTTTCTAGTATGAATAGTCTCATGATCCCTTTGAGCCTGGGTGGCGGTCCAAAAGAAAACAGGCAAGTCCTGGAATACCCAGGTGCCTCAATCCACCCAGATGTGTGTTTAAGTTGCCACATTAGATAAACCATTAATTATCAACCTCACATCTGTCATGGATATGACTCACCCAATCCACGTCTACTAGCATAG
This sequence comes from Triticum aestivum, assembly GCF_018294505.1. Taxonomy (NCBI): domain Eukaryota; kingdom Viridiplantae; phylum Streptophyta; class Magnoliopsida; order Poales; family Poaceae; genus Triticum; species Triticum aestivum. The sequence goes on along the minus strand of NC_057794.1, from coordinate 500,203,605 downwards.
CATGGCATAATAAGAAAACGTAGAAGTAACTCCCAAAGGTTTGATAATAAACAGGTAATAGGTACTACCTCATCTACTTCCCATCCCACAATTTAATTAGATCCTAATCATGCAATGTGTGAGGATTGATCTAATGCAATAAAACTGGGTAGTAGAAAAGGTATGATCAAAGTGTTACTTGCCTTGTTGATGATCCGGGAAACCTAGCGATTCAAAGTAACAGGCGGCGCACTCCGGATACTCTATCGCAGACAAACAAACAAGCATACAATAAGTACTCAACTAATGCACACGTAAAACTCAAATAAGAGATATAACCAAAAGGTTCAACTTAAGAACTCCGGTTGGCAAAAAGAATCAAATCGAACGAAGCAACAAAAGTCAAACGGCGGAAGAAAACAACTTCGTTCTAGTAATCTGGATCTAGGGCAAATTTTACAGTAGCAAAATCTTGTTTACGTTGGTTAAACGGATAGAGGGTTTCGAGACGAAACTCTAGGTGCTTGAATCGCCTGATTCCGATAAACGAGCGAAAAGTTAAACTAAAACAAAAATCGGATGAGGAATCGCGATCAGAAAAATCGCGGATTTAATCCGAGAAAAAGAAAAACGACGAACGCTCGCTAAAAAAAATAAACCGGAAAACCGATCTATTTAAAAAAATGAATCTATTAAACCGACGAAAACCAATCGGTTTTTTTAACCGAAGGCACGAAAAACAAGGCGCAGCGGCGAACCTCGGCAGCGGCAGCGTGCGGCGACAGCGGCGTGGGGCGGCGGGTAGCGGCGGCGGCGGCAGCGGCGGGACCGGGCGGCGGCTAGGGTTGGGGCTGGGGCGGCTAGGGTTCCCTGGGGCTGGGCCTCGGCTTATAAAGCCTAGTCGGGCCAGAGTCCTAGTCGGACACGGCCCGTTAGGTCGGTTCATTTTTTATTATTATTTATTTCCGCTTGGAAAAAAAATGAAAAAAATACTAAACGGACTCCAAAAATCCCGAAATAAATTTTCCCGGGCTTCTAAAATCAAGCCCGACAAAGTGAACATTTATTTGGGGCCTAAATGCAATTTTGAAAAACGCACATTTTTCCTAAATTCAAATAAAACACTGAAAAACTCCGAAATAAATTTTTTTGATGTATTATTAAATCCTCAATAGTTCTCTATTTTGGGAAAATCATTTCATTCCCTCTCTCATATTTTTGTAATAGAAATAATTGATGATAAAATAAATAAAATCAAATGATCCTATTCTCAAAATTTGAGAAAACTCAAATATGAAAATAACGAAATCCCCAACTCTCTCCATGGGTCCTTGAGTTGCGTAGAATTTTCTAGGATCAACCAAAATGCAAAAATAAAATATGATATGCATTGATGATCTAATGTATAACATTCCAAATTGAAAATTTGGGATGTTACAGATTGAGCGGGTAATGCCGGTGATGTTGCGTGGTTTCATCCCTGAGGATGAATGGCTAGTACTGGCAGAACTCAGCTATTTCTTCCGTGTTCTTTGTGCGAAAGAACTATCACCTGGCGTGCTAGAAGAAATGGAAGAGTTGGCGCTGGAGTTGATCTGCAAGTAAGAGAAGATTTTTTCCCCGGGCTTCTTTAATCCAATGCAGCATTTGATTTTGCATCTCCCGACCGAGGCAAGATTGGGGGGGGGCGTGCAAAATCGTTGGTGCTACCCAACTGGGAGGATGCAGAAGACGTTTCGAGAAAAATGTAAAAATAAACGTAGAATTGAAGCATCGATGGCTGAGGCATTCATCACAGAGGAGGCGGCAAACTTCGTAACAGCACACTACGAAGCCAAAAATCGTCATTTGCATAATCCGAAGCCTCGGTACAATGCTGAGGACCCTAAAAAGGGTGGATCCAACCTCAGCCTATACAAAGGGAATCTCGCACCAGCTAGTGTTTCACATCCAGTATCTTTGGATAACGAAGAATGGCGGACCATTTCGTTGTATATCTTCAACAACCTGATAGAAGTGCGGCCGTACATCGAGTAAGTTCTCGGTACATTGTTTCGCAACTTCTATTTCCTTTGAACTGCTCTTATTCCTGGATATGTCATACAGTCGATACGTCGCCATATTCTTGTATGGAGCGGAGATCCAAAAGGATTCCGTCGAAGAGTATGAGCTTCTCGCAAAGCAAGGAGGTGGCTATCCCGGTTTCATCTCTTGGTTCAAACAAACGGTAATTTTTATTAGACAATTTCATTTCATTCACTAATTTGTGTGTAATGCAACAATCCTTTCATATTAAACTTGTAGGCTAATTCAGAGTCTATGGACGCCGAATTGAGACAAGTCGCTAATTGTTAAGACTATAAGGTCCGCTCATTTGACAAGTACGACATCAACGGGTATCACTTTCATACCTATGGCAAAGAGCTATCTATGGCCGACCGAAAGTCTACAAATTGTTGTGTATCTGCTATCGGCGAAGGAGGTACCGAGTATTATGGGAGAGTTGAAGCAATTTATGAACTTCTGTTCTATGGTGAAAACCCACCGAATGTCATAGTCTTCAAATGTTATTGGTTTCAGCCGAAGGAGACTAGAAGGACTCATGAACATATAGGTCTAGTTGAAATCAACCAAAGCACCCATTTAGATGTTCCTGGTGTCTATATTACGGCTCAACAGGCGACCCAAGTATTCTATCTACTGTGGGCCTGCCAAACTAATCCAAATATGAAAGGTTGGGATGTCGTTTATGAAGTGCCGACACGTGCTAGACTTTCTCCCCCAAAGGAAGAGGATTATGAACCTCACATTAACCCAGACACATATGAAGGAGAATTCTTCCAAGAAAAACGTCTTTCCAAAAAGCGTTTCAAGAACCGCTATACTTCACCCCAAAACAAATAAGTAGACAGCGACAATGAATCCGACATCACCCTAGAGGAGGAACAAGAAGAGCCGGAACAAGAAGAGGTTACTGATGCGGATGACCTGTCAATGCTTGACCGATTACGTCAAGGTGGCCTTGCACATGTTGATGCCAATGAACCCTATGAGCCCATCATTGATTATAGTGATGATGATGATTATGCATTTATTGATGATACTGATCGAGATTATTAGTACTGTCAGGTATTCAATTTTTTATGTTGTACTTGATGATGATACACTTAAGTGATATACATATTATTATTCATGTCGGTACTTTTTTTATGTTGTACTAATTTCGTTTATTCTTTGTCATGGCAGGTGTTGAAAGATGGTGGGCGCTGGTCGGGAGCGCGCCGAGGCCCCTTCTTCGTCGGCGCGTGGTGCGAGGTCTTCCATCCCACACGCACCTCTCCGCCGAGCATTGCTGGACAGTATGGCGACACCGCCGGGCCCTTCTTCGTCGACCGCGGTGCCCAGCAGGGGACGACGTAAGAAGAAGAGAGGAGGTGGAGCACGTGGTCGCGGGAGAGGAGGTAGGGTGACTCTTATGGCGCCTTCCTCGCCGCCTCCCCCAGCTATTTCACCCGAGCACGTGACTGCTAGGGTGGACTCGTCTGAGGAGGAGGCTGCATGGACTCCGATCCACGAGCCTCCGGTCCACGGGTCTTCGGCCCACGAGCCTCGGGTCGACGGGCCTTCGGCCCACGAGACCCCGGAGGAGCACACATCTGGATGGGGTAACTGGTCGGGTCAGCCTGAGGAGCCGAGTGGCCATGCTGATGATGGCGGGGAGCCGAGTGGCCATGCTGATGATGGCGGGGAGCCGACTGATTTTAAGGAGGGGGAGGAGGGGGGCAACGTCTACCAGCGTGGTGCTACACGGCTCCCGTCCGTGCCGGCGACCCGCGAGCAGAGGTGGTTGATTTTCCCTGATGGGGAGAGGTAAGTGCATTTAATCTTTTTGTACCTTCTGCATTCACGTTTCTTCAAATAACTGATGTGTTGGCCTTGTCATGCTGCAGGGGTTGGGACCACCATGAAAGTGTCCGCCGGCCCAACTCCGTCCTTGGAGTTCTGATTTGGCAAAACTTCCCGGGGTTTGTCATGTTGCCTGGTGAGGGTCGGCTTCCAGAGGTTGGATTGACTTGGGAGCACTACTTGGCTGCCCCGGCCCCGCCGGGTGAGATTATCGACGGTGTGTTGTGCGAGACGAGGGCAGACGTGGTGATCAGAAAGTTCTGGGTAATTGCTCCTTTACACAATTAAAAATCTTCAACTAGCTAGTTATTAATTGTACTAATCAATATTGTCTCATTTGATTGCAGACATTCTATAGGTGTGAGGAGGGATACGAGGAGGATGTGGCAGATGTTATCCATAAGGAGTGCAAGCGCCTACTTCAGAACTTACGGCATGAGGTTCGGGTGCAGGCTGTTTGAGACTACTACGCCGGGCGTGGTATCAAGAAGCCCAAGCAGGAGTGCCGCGATAAGTTCTTGAGTAAGGAGCAGTACATGAAGGTAATTCTTAAGGCCTTGTACTTACTTCCTTCATTTAGTAATTCATAGTCGTAGCGCTCAAGTTTCTATTTGCTAACTTAGGCCCCTCCGAGATGGTGTGCGGATCGGATGGATTGTTGGGAGGTGTTGGTCAATCCGTGGTGCTCAAAAGAATGGCTGGCCACCCACAAAGAGGCCAAGGACAAACGTGCCCAAATGGAAGGTGTGCCACACCACCAAGGCATCTCCAACTTATTTCAGTACGGGCGAAACTGGGTATGTGGTTTGCTTCATGATTCATGCAATTCATTCATCATGCTAGTTTTAGCCCTTTAATTACTAATTTACTTTGTTTCTCTCTTTCAGGAACGCTACAATAAGGCGGATAAGGTGCCAGAGGTGTACGACCTGCATGCCATGGCCCACACTGGCTCTTACAAGAAAGTCAAGGCATTCTCTGCGTCTGACCTCGATGATCCAAAGAACTTCACCAACATCTCCGCCCACGACAAGCTCGTGCAATATAGAGATCAGGGGAAGGCGAGGAAAGGGGAGGACTTTAACCCGAGCCAGGGTCCCATTGATACAGAGCTGCTGATGATATCTGGTGGCGGGAGGTCCCATGGCTCCATAGCCATGGGAGATGGACTTATCCGTTGTCCTAGCACTCTCCCGGAGATCAAGGCGCGCCAGTCGAGCTCCGCTCCTGAGATAAGGCCTCGTGAATGGCCAGTCCAACTCGCCTTCAAGGTTAGTTATACGTACTCAGCTATCTTTCTCCATTACATTGTGTGCTCTTCCATCAATGATTACAAATGGTCATGTGAGTGGTGTTGCAGGCTGCTATACAGAGTGAGAGAGATAGAACAGAGAAACTTCTGGCGGAGGCGGCGGAGAGGCAGCGGGAGTTGGAGGAGAGGATGACAAAGATGTTGGGATCTAGTGTTGAATACCAAGCCTAGTACATGAATCATGATAGCCTCAAGCGTATGGATACCAAACATCTTAAGCATAGGTAAGCTACTTGGTAGGCAACCCTTTAGATATTGCTTAGCGTTAGGCTGATCCTTATTAATCAAGAACTTTACTATGTTAGGAGTTACTTTAAATAGATTATCCTCATCGAACTTCATTGTGCAATTTGCAATTTGATTCTGTAAATCTATTAATTCAGTATCGGAAAACACACCATTTTGATTCTTCTTTTCATTAATCAACAACTTTCTAACATCATCCTGATACATATCAACATTAGAAGTCTTTTTCGTTTTGTCAATATCCAACAGCTTAGCGTAGTAATCGTTCCAGAACTCCTTAATAATACGTGCATTTTGCAAGATTTCTCATTCTCAATGCTATCATCATATGTCTCGGAACAATAAAATAGAACCTGCATACTTTTATTTGTTACCCTTAAAAAACCGCAGTAAGGATACGAATACGACTGAAATAAACTACTAGAATCTAAATATAAGGAAAGGATCAGAATAAGTACTAATGCTCTGTATAATACTTTTCCCCGAGCGATGGTTTAGCGGATTCGGAATTGTAACCAAGCATCCTGGGTTCTATACCCGATTCAACACTAGAGCATGCAGCCGATCCTGGATACATAACTCTAAAAAGTGTGTGTGCAGTTTTGGATCTTTATTGGTAGCCAGTCTTTCACTTCTGCCTCTCCACTCCCATGCCTTTCTTGGTCGGACCAACCCAACCGGCGATTTCCGACAAGTCTTTCTGCTTAGAGCAAGAAGCGGAACCAAAATAAAGCTTTCTTTATTTTCATTTATGGATAACCAATCCATTTTCCAATATAGTTGGGAGATTTTACCCAAGAAATGGGTACATAAAATGAAAAGATCGGAACATGGGAATAGATCTTATACCAATACTGACTACCCATTTCCATTGTTGTGCTTTCTAAAATGGCATACCTATACAAGGGTTCAAGTTTCGATCGATATTTGCGGAGTGGATCATCCCTCTCGAAAACGAAGATTTGAAGTTGTCCATAATTTACTGAGTACTCGGTATAACTCACGCATTCGTGTACAAACAAGTGCAGACGAAGTAACACGAATATCTCCGGTAGTCAGTCTATTTCCATCAGCCGGCCGGTGGGAGCGAGAAGTATGGGATATGTCTGGTGTTTCTTCCATCAATCATCCGGATTTACGCCGTATATCAACAGATTATGGTTTCGAGGGTCATCCATTACGAAAAGACTTTCCTCTGAGTGGATATGTGGAAGTACGCTATGATGATCCAGAGAAACGTGTGGTTTCTGAACCCATTGAGATGACCCAAGAATTTCGCTATTTCGATTTTGCTAGTCCTTGGGAACAGCGTAGCGACGGATAATTCCGAATCTACATAGGTCTAGTCCAGGGGACAAATCAATAGGAAATGCTATTTGCTTCTTAAGAAGAAGAACTTTTTTGAAATGAAAGAGTTTCCACGGGCGTCGGATATCATTTCTTCAAATAAGGAAGAAGTGTTATCGAAGGATTTCCTTCCATTCTTCCTAGTATGGAAGAAGTAAAGAAAAAGTACTGCGTCTCGATCTATACGAAAGGGCACTGGTTTTTTCTTTCGGTTTCATTGATAGCAGAAGAGTACGCTAGCTAGCGGAGCCTGAAAACGCTTGCTTGCGCCCCACCCCTACGGAAACTATTGCCTATGCTTGCTGCTCGCTCAGTGTCAGTAGAAGGGAAGAAAAGATGGTCACTCCTTTTAGGAACATGGCGAGCCTTACTTACGACTGTTGCACTTCACTCGCTGCTCGTTCATTCACTTGCTCATGAACTCGCTGCTTCGCCAGAAGCGACTAGTCGCCTCCTTTCCTCCGCCGAAAGATGCTTAGCCAGAAGCGACGAAGGAGGGGAGCTGGGGAAGGCCGACGATGGCAATGAGGGGGAAGCTGTCGTAGAAGCTTTGCCCCTTGCTTTACATAAATGGATTGTTATGAACTTACTAAATGACCTTATTTATTCTCCCGGAACGCTAGCAAATCTAATAGTTCCATCTGCTCTTCTTAACTTAAGAACGAAGGCCGCCATCCTTCTTATTCAGGAACCCTTTGTTTGAGGAGGGCGTATCCCCGGGAAGGGGAGAGTGGCCGAGCGGTCAAAAGCGACAGACTGTAAATCTGTTGAAGGTTTTCTACGTAGGTTCGAATCCTGCCTCTCCCACTTGTTGTAGACTTAAGAGAAGAGAAAGTAGGCGGAAGCCTAGGAGGGCCAACCGAGCGAAGCTCTTTTTTTTGCCGTGCCGTGAAGTGCAATTTTCTCGTATGCGTTTTAGAGAGGTTGTCGAAAAAAGACGATCTATAGAGATTCCCCATCTATATCCAATCGAGAATAGAAGCGAGTCGCTTCCGGCGTCGGCTTGTAGTCTCTGCAGTCGGCACACGCACGCGCCCGCCATCATGCCTCCTTGGTTCGGGACGAAGCCAAGCGAGACATACGATAGACGAAGGAAGCGCCCACCCAGCAGGAGGGCTAAAACCTGTAGTTTTGAAGTTGCAAACTCCAGCTTCGAAGCTGGAGTGCTTTAGCCCTTTTTTAAGCAAGAATCACCGTCTTGAGCGCCTTGCGCGCTCAAGAACAAGCAAGGGATGAGCGCTTTGTTGCTAAAGCGGATACGTTTTCTTGCTGGGGAAGGCTAGTTTGATCGAGGATTGGAGAGGAGGGAGAGGTGGAATAAAAAGCTCGGGATGGATTTTGGAGTCTTTGTGCGAGCCGTATGCGGTGAGAGTCGCACGTACGGTAAGGAGGGGGGTTCGCGTCTATACGTGTAGTGTGGTGGTTGGGCCTACCCACCCTATTTGTTCCATGATCTATGGGTCTACTGGAGCTACCCACTTCGATCAATTAGCCAAGATTTTGACCGGATACGAAATCACTGGTGCTCGATCTAGTGGTATTTTTATGGGGATTCTTTTTATCGCTGTAGGATTCCTATTCAAGATTACTGCAGTTCCTTTTCGGGCGGCTGTAGGACGGACGGCCCCCTATAGGTAGTAGGGTAGGGTGGGTGGTACCGCTCAGATAGCGGCCAATCCTCCTAACTGCGCGCGGGCCGGGCTTAGAGCGCGTGAAACTCATCACTACCTCGTAAGGGCGTTGAGACCATAGCATGTTACACAAAAGCGCCGCTTTCTCAGGAGTGTTGTCACACAGCTGCCCGACTAGAAGAGCTACTCGCTCTGTAGTGTTGTCACACAAGATAAGCACGCCGCCCGCCTGCTGGCCGGGCGAATCGAAGTTATCTTCCGGTCAACTGTCCACCCAGTCAAGTGCAAAAAACACAGTGGAATCACGCAACGCACGCTGCTGGTGTGCTTCCTGCCCACGAGGAAAGAAGAGCGACAAGGTTCAGATTTGACTGTTTGCAGCATGGGAGCTGATTACCCAAAAAATCCCTGGGAAAAAAGAAAAGATATCTCGGTAACGAAAACCATAGGAGGCTGTATTGGCGAGATCCAAGGGTTCACAGCAGCCCAAAAGAAAAACCGCCTGGAAGTCCGAGGACCTTTAGTACCGTACCGAACCAGCAGCCTTCGCGCCAAGCGACGACCGCCCTTGTCCCTTTCCTTTTTCCATTCAGCCTACTTCTTAGCTTTGTTCCGTCAGTCTAAGGCAAAGCTTAAGTGGTTTGCCTACCTTACCCACTTGATGAAAGGGAACGAACTTCGTTTCCTTGGCGGCTTTATGGATGGATTCAGTCAGAAAAAACTCCTTCCTTTTGAAAAAAGTGACGCTTTGCGTCTTCGCTTCCGAGGGTTAGGGTATAGGCCGTTTCGAGCAAGCTTTCGCTTTTTCTCCCGGCTTTCTACAACTTTCGCTTTAGCTTCCAAAGGCGACCCAATGACCTTTCCGGAATTGGAAGTATTCGTCGCCCTACCCTAAGAAAGAAGTCACTATAAAACAGCTTGCCCTCCAGAAGTACCAAAGGTGCGCGGAGCCCGGTGAAAATGAATATGTTTGCTACTGAAAGAAGCCTGCCTATTGACTAATATTCGTCTTTAGAATGAAAGTAGCTATGAAGCCCAATCTATACTGTCGATTCAAAAGGGGGCATAGTCATATGGGTGGGGTGTTTGTGGGGAGCTGCCTTGGATATGAGGAATTCCTCCAATCTAAAAAAAAAGAACAAAGAAAAAGTCCGTGACGAAGATCTTTCTTTTCTATCAATAGATAGGAATGAGTGTTCGTTATAGGGGATAGGATCCATCTGCTCTCTCTCTCTCTATTTTCTTTGATGCAATTTAGAGAGAAAGAGCAGTGTGAATTAGAAAAAAAGAGAATCGGGAGATGATTCCAAAATAGATACATAGACATCTCAAGTAAAGGGATGTATATATTATTCCTATATATATCATCTATCTATGAAAAAAGTAAACAAAGTTCGTTTTTGGGTTCCCCGAAGCCCCGAATGGATTGGATCGTTTCTGCTTCTGCCAACGAAATGAAGGCCTCTCCCCTTCCGAATGCTTCTCCGATCCTGAAGTTCTCGCGAAGAGAATAAGATGCAGCTCCCCCTCCCTCTGTCTTTTTCCGCTTTGCTAATCTTCCCATCTAACGCGGGCCGGGCTTAGGCGGGCGCGGGAGGAAGAAAGAAAGTCGAAGAGCGTCTTCTCCTTTGTCCTTTTTTCAGTGCAACACAGGAAAGCACCCTCTTTTTGTAATCCCTGCAGCTTCCCAGAGGCTTGCTTTTTTTTATTGAACGCATGGCGTAGCTAGGACCCCTCCAATCATGTTTGAGCCTATGTTCACCCGGGGCCAAAAAAGGAGAATTCCGGAATGCCTGCCGACGTTCAGATAAGGTGCATATCCCTTACCACTAAAGGAAAGGCTCGACGAAGGGGGGGATATTAGCTGGGTAAGGAAAACGCTTTCGGAGATTGAGATGTCGATTTGTTTTTCATCGAAAAGGAAGAAGGCCGAGGGGATAGCAGCCTTCCTTCGGGCTTTGCCTGCCGACGTTCTAATAAAGAATTCCGGCTCGGCCCGGGAAAGCGCTGGCAACAACATAAAGAAAGGGGTCCATGTAGCTGCTGCGCCCGCCCACTGAGCAGCAGGTTCGGCATCTACTACAAAAGAGAGAATCCACTTCAGATAACCACGTCTCTGCTAGGCAGCGTGTGGAATGGCCGAGAGCGGACCAAATGGATATATAATCCAAGCCGAGAGTGGAGTTACGTGAACAGCCGTCTGATGGAAAACAACTTTCACGTTCGGTTCAGAGAGCACTTTTTTCGTTGAGAATAAGTCCTTCCCTTTTGTGTGAATTCCCCAGCGGCGAATTAACAACTTGTGGGGCCCTATCTATTCAATCTCTCGAGCCCCAAGAAAACCCCCCTCTCCCTCGGACTCAATCTCTCTTTTGACTCTATATATGTGGGCACCTGATATCTATGAGGGTTCACCCACCCCGGTGACAGCATTCCTTTCTATTGCGCCTAAAATCTCTATTTCTGCAAATATGTCACGTGTTTCTATTGTTGCTTCCTATGGGGGTACATTACAACAAATCTTCTTTTTCTGCAGCATTGCTTCTATGATCTTAGGAGCACTGGCCGCCATGGCCCAAACGAAAGTCAAAAGACCTCTAGCTCATAGTTCGATTGGACATGTAGGTTATATTCGTACTGGTTTCTCATGTGGAACCATAGAAGGAATTCAATCACTACTAATTGGTATATTTATTTATGCATCAATGACGATAGATGCATTCGCCATAGTTCCAGCATTACGGCAAACCCGTGTCAAATATATAGCGGATTTGGGCGCTCTAGCCAAAACGAATCCTATTTCGGCTATGACCTTCTCCATTACAATGTTCTCATACGCAGGAATACCCCCGTTAGCCGGCTTTTGTAGCAAATTCTATTTGTTCTTCGCCGCTTTGGGTTGTGGGGCTTACTTCCTAGCCCCAGTGGGAGTAGTGACTAGCGTTATAGGTCGTTGGGCGGCCGGAAGGTTGCCATGAGTAAGGTTGGGAGACCGAAGGCAGTTTTCCGTGCACCGGACACGTAGCTTACCGAATCAGTTGCAACACAGATGGGAATGCATGCTACGAAAGACAGGGTCGAGTCTGATACATCAACCGTCGACTCCATATCCTTGTACGAGTCCACAATCACTACACGAGATGAACCTGGGTTTGGTGAATGGAAGTTGGCCTTAGGTGTAATAGGACTCCCAGTTACTGCGCGCGATCGTATACTGAGGTGCTCCCCGTCGGTTGTTGGAACGACGCGAGCCGGGCCGGGCCTCGATTCCTTTCAAAAAGATGAAGGGACAGAGGTGACTAATTCCCCATCTCATTTGGGGCGGAAAACGAATCGACATCTCGATGTGATACAGCCCTTTCCATTTTCGTTGGGAAAGAACGGCGAAGTCCATCCGAACCCTCCAATGAAGAAATAAGAGGAGAGCAAAGCGCCAATGGCGCGCGAAGCGCATGCGGAAGGGGCACGGAGAAATAAAGAAGTGTGGGGGAGAAGCAGCCGAGCTCATTCCCTTCGCTTCCTGGGCCCAAAGCAGTGCTTTGTTTCCTGGCCAAATCAAGGATTTGGGGCTGATTGCAAAAGATATCTGAATAGAAAGATAGATCCATCCATCTATCCAGATATCTAAAAAAGAATCGATTTCGATTTCATGAAACCTTTGATTCAAAGAACTGCGCTTAGCCCCCCCGCTCATGAAACGGCTCTGCTGCAATGGATGGCAGAGGGTCCGTAGTACCCGAAGCACTGGAGTGATCCAGTAGCCGGGAAGGGGCCTAGAAGTGCCTACTACTACACCACACTTGGCTCTACACATTTACAGAGCTTACCCCTGTCCAGTGTCTGGCAGAACGTTGGGGGCTTCAATCGTCGACTCGTTATCCCCATCTCAGCCCAGGCTAACGGAGCCTGACTTATTCAGGGGAGAGAGTGGAGCCTATCGAAGCACTCTTGAGAGTAAGATCCTTGGCTCCTCTTCATTCTCTACAGGGGTCTCTGCCCACATGGAAGCGGGGCAGAGATGGATAAGATCAAACACGGGAATAAGAAGCATTTGAAATGCCTTTTTGATCATTTTGATAGAGGGGGATGGATAAAGTGGGCAAAACAGACTCACATTTTTCAATCGAAAAGATGGGTTCCTTTTTCGTCTCGACAAAGAAAGAATCATCTTGAAAACGCTCCTAACCCCTTCGTAGGGCCGTGTATAGTAAGTGATCCGAACCTGCCCGGAGCGAGCCCCCCTTAGAGGCAAGTGAAGTTGGTGAGCCGTATGATGGGCAACTATCTCCTGCGGTTCGGAGAGGACTCAGCTGTTAGTTAGTACCCCCTTGGTTTCGGGGTGGACCCTTTCACTCTATTTTATTATATACGCTTAGCGAAAAGAATGTTTTTTGATAGACCTAGGACATGGATTCTATATGAACCAATGGATCGTGACAAGTCGTTACTACTAGCAATGACTTCCTCTTTCATTACTTCATCCTTTCCATATCCCTCTCCCTTGTTCGATCTTACTCATCAAATGGCACTCAGTTCATATCTGTAAGTTCGTTCGATCATTGACAAGGTTCAAAGAAAGGGTGGGCCATTCACCATGAAGGCTAAAAGCGAGATAGGCTTTACTGGACATTTTCGCTTACAAAGGCGAAGACAATTCCGCGTTTTTTCAGCCGATTCTCCGAAATTTAAGACAATTATCCTCACTCAAACTTCAAAAAGTCCTTTTTTTTCTGATGTAAATTCTGTCTGTCTCCTTTGTCCTTCCTAACGCTAGTCTAGTCTCCGATTAAAGGATTGATACGGGCGTGCTTCCTTGCAGAGGGTTGTTTTAGACACCTACCCACCAGAAACTTCGCTTTGCCACCCAGGTATAACCAAAGCCTTCCACAAAGGAATATTTACTACTGGGTCCATCACGTGTCCAGATACCGGTGCATCCCTTGCCGTTTCCCCATCGGCTGAAGTTGGATCAAAGTCCCCGGACGCGAATGCTCATTATAGAAAGAACTAGGCCTACTTAGGTAAACAGGCACCCCATCACTACCGTAGTAGTTGAAATCTCTAACTTAGGTGCGTTTGCCCATTACTTCTACCCATCTACGCGATTCTGAGATCCAGCCATTGGAACTGAGAGATCCCCGCTGTTTGACCTACTCAAGTAGGCTTTCTATTGAATATCCACCCGTGGTAATTGCTTGACTGGTAGAAGCACCAAGCTTTGGTACTATAGTCGTACTCGAGACCCTATTGAGCTGCTTAGTCTTCTCCTTTCTTTGGCTGGTGAAGGGACGGTGGACTTGTTGTTTCATTGCTCTCGCGCTCTGATCTTGATATTGATTGCCAACTCGGATAGAGGAAGTAAGCTGTTCTGTTTGGGCCATCGTTCTCTGTTCTATTGGATTTGACACTTTTTCTGATCTCCCTCTGCCTGTTTTTGAGCTCAATAAAAGAGAAAGTTTCATGCCAGTATGGGCGAAAACCATCAATTTTCACATTCCCCTAATAAATGGGTGTTTTTGAGGTCCTTTTTCCGATCAGTTTCATGCCAGTATGGGGTCAAAGTATACAAAAATCACATTCTCCCCGTAGAACGCTGTTTTTAGAGCTCTCCTTTTTTGGAAACTTTCATTGCGCATAGTACGAAAACCAACAGAAATCCCACTGGCAAAGGTGTTGTGCCGGTTGCCGACCAGGCGATCGACCAGCTTCCGACCAGAAGCGTTGGTCCAGTGAGGTGAGCCACGACCAGAACAGAGCTGTTACAAAGGAAGCCCACTCCCTTATGTTCTGATGGGAAATAGGACTAGGATCTGTAATAGTTGTATCTGCTTTCCTTTGGTTTGCATGGGCACGTGATACATTCCTAGCATGACGTTGGAACAAGCAAGGACCCAGCGTGATCCAGAGGGCAAGCCCATCCCGGGTAACTTTGTATCCTGACCCAAGCCGGAAGTTTGTCGAACTTGTAGTCTAGGACATTGGTAGGGATCCGCATGGGCACGCTGAACAATCCGATGGCCACCCACAACACGAAACATCGGCCCCGCTCGTAGCGCTTGCCGATCATCCCTATCTCTACCGGGCCCGTATTCCCCGCCTCGCTGATACTTATTCATTTCTTTGAATCGATAAAGATGGGTATCCATGCCTCTTAGTTCCGGGGAGATACTGGTTATGCCAGTGTGGACAAGTTCAAATGGAGCAAACCCGCAAGAGCATGGAGCATAGGATTTGAATTAGCCCAATGCGGATGGCAGCGATCGAGCAACTAAACGAGCGAACTCCAAATAGAAATCTTTTGCGCTTTCCTAATGTGTTCTAACAGGTGTTACAAGCTTCGATAATCTAGCGTGAACTAACCCGAACTATGGTTTCGCTTCCCTAAACTATGTGGTATAATCACTTTAAGTGAAGCATGTCCCGATGATTCCCCGGATAGGAGAAGGCCAGCTGGGTCATTTGTTTGTATAATTACGAGTCAATTCACTCCTGCGGTTTTTGCCCGAGTCAAAAGACAAGCAAGTCCTTTGAGTACACAGCGAACGAAGTGCCAGAATGTGAGCCTAGGGTGAACAGTGGTGCTTCCATGGCAGTTGGATAGTAGATCAGAGAGGCAGGCCAGTAGAATATGGAGTTGTTTTCGTTCTCTTGTTATTCTTTTCTGGCTATAAGTATTTCTGTCTTGGATTCGTTTGGCCATTAGGTTTGAATTGCCTTCTCTTTCTGTCTTCCATTTGAATTCCGTGATTTATCCTGCTATTTGGAGAGTAGTTGATATGGTCTTTCTTGGGTTTGGCTTTCAAAGTGCAGTTCGAAAAGAGTGAGTTGCTGTCAATGGCTGGAATGGAATATATAAATAAGATGGAAAATATGGCTTTCTTTCCATCTACCTATTTGAAGTAGTAAGCTTATCTTTTAGGTGGGAATAGTTTACAATCGAGTTTGAAAGCATTAATGAAGTGAGCCTATTACATCAAGTTCTTTTTTGACCTTTTCATTTGAAAGTAGCCATAGGCAAGGAAGGCTACCTATTGATACGGAAAGAAAGCCATCTCTGGCTATTCTTTTTTAGGGTGGAAAAGAGTGCTCCATATCCATATATGTGCTTGGAGGGAAGGCCACATCTTTAATTGTATTCTTTTTCGAGGTCATCCTCTTCAGCCTGTGTTAGTAGTGCTAGTTTTTCGTTTTTAGTACCTTACGGGTCTATAGAAAGGCTTAGAGGATCCTAAAGTGTCAGTTTATGTTGGAATTGCTTTGCTCTTTTTCAAGCAAATAAGCTTGAAAGAAAGTGCTTTTATTTGAGTGGAAATGAAAGAAGAAATCGTCTATCTAGACAGAGTATGTGTATTATTCGGTCCATGCTTGCCCTTCTAGGCCCTTTAGATCTATATCTATCTTACTATCGAAAAGGGTTTTAGGAGGAGCAGAGCAAGTCGCGTTTACAGCCAGCAGTTCTTATGGGCGTAACTCCCTCTAGTATTCCAATAATCTCCTTTCCTCCAATATGTCACTAGTATTCAAGTATGCGGCTCGTATTAGTATGCCAGGCGTTCGAGAGACCAGAATTCTTTTCATAGCCTTCCCTTCAATATGCCATCTTGTCTTGCGGCGCTCTATCCTTCCAAGCGAGCCTGTGCTCGGGGAGCACTCCTTCTATCATTCATAAAATATGCTTATCTCTCCTTGGTCGTAAAGCTTCGCTTTGCTTTCATTTACCGAAAATGCCATTGGAGTTTCCAGCCGGGAGGCGCAGTCTCGTACAAGCAACTTCTCTTCCTCTTTCGAAAAGTAGCAAAGCGGTGTCAGGTTGGAAGCCTGCGGGCCAGTCTGTTCTAGCGCCTCATTCTTTACATCCTTGCATTACTCTCTTCCTTTCCTCCTTGCCCTAACTTGAACTGGCTGAAACTAAAATGGCCGGACTTTCTAATGATGGCACTGGCTTGGCTGGATCGACATGAACTTCTATTAGGACAGCAACTGTTTTGCCCCCTGTCGAACTTTGACTGAGACATAGCCTTGCTGCTGCGGGGCAGCCGACTTCTAATTCTAGTTACTGTCCTTCTTGTTCATGTAGTGCCTGCCTCTCTCCAAAACTCCTTCCCGCACTTGATTGAGCAAAAGATGCAGCTTCACTAATTGAGTTAGGCACCTGCACTTCCACTGCAGCTCTGAGTTCATTCTTCAGACCCAAAAGAAATTGTGTCACCAGCAGCAGTCCTCCTACATTCAGATCATACAATTTAACCTAGCGGAGCGGATTCAACTACTTAAGATATTCTTCCTCAGAGCCAGTCTGCTCTCTATCATCATCTATCGTCTAAATAAGTAAATAATGACACCGATATAGATCTTGTTGAGGACCCCCATCCAAGCCATAGGAAAGAAAGCCACTGGAGTGCGACGCTCAAAGCAAAAGTAAGTAATAGGGAAACAAGGTTCTATTAGGCTTGCAGGGCTGCTGCTCTTTGAAAGACGAGGTCTAGTGGAAGAGGCGGGTCGGGCAAGTTGAGTACTCAGATTCGGCGCTTGCTTGACATCTCTCTTTGAATCTGAAACCTGACATGACCATTGATTCCGCCTCCATTGCCGGAAAGGATAACGATGGATCTTTAGCTAGCTCATAGGCAGAGGAAAGGTATACGTTAACAGATAAGGAAAAGTGGATCCGCTACCAAATACGTTGTGGAGCCGTGTTCTCCAGTGAGGAATGAGAACCTTTCCGGGGGCAAGGGTGGGCTTTAGCTGAGAATCAAAAGTACGATTCCCCAGAAACACATTCCCTTTCAAGCTGAGCTGAGACGTATCCGGCACCTTTACTTGGTCCAGTGCTGCCTCCGGCACTTCTTTCTCTTTCTTGTGCGAACAAACTAGAACCTGCCAGCCCAGCCCTATCTTCCGAATCAGAATGGACTAGTGATTTTGATCTATTGCCAGAGCCCTATTCTTATGATGGAAAGATCCGTGCTCACATAGCTGTCAGAAAGTTTTACTTGCATCTATTTCAACTAGACGTGAGGTCTCTCCACGGCAACAACGAGGAGGAGGAGATCCACATTTAGAGGGCGAGGGGTTCGAAACTCGGGGAGGTCACATATGGTTGTGGAAGAAGAGCTTGTACGGGCTCCGAGGTCAAAGAAATTCGACAAGTTCTTGGTCGATCGATACCTTTCCATCCCGGGGCAGATCTCCAGATCCGATACGAGTGTAGATACTTTACTCCCTTCTTCCTCAGTGAGTAACGTATAATGTCTAGAACAAAGGAAGTGAGTCTAGCTCCACTCCGAGGGACAAGACGGAAATCTTCTACCGATGCCAACTGCAAGGCGTGCTTTCCTATGAACCGATTCTTAGACTACAGATCTCATCCCAACGATCTACTTGTACGAAAGAAAGAGAGATGATCTACTTGCAGCTACTGTTTGTTACCGCTGAACATCTGCTACCAATACCAAGAAATACCAATACGGACTTCTTGTTCCAATCGAAACGAGCAAACCTGGGGAAGATAGCAAGATTAGCAGAACGGGAACCCCCCATGGGGAAGGGCTCTGAGACGCACCACAGAGCCCGTAGCAGCTACTTTTAAGGTTTATCGCCCATCGGCCCAGAAATCCATAGAAAGACGATTGAGATTAGTGAATGGCATCGATCTGAAGTTCATAGAATCTCTAGCGTCTCTTTGTTCGTAACAAATGAGTAACTTAACTACTAATGTGACGAATAGTGCCAGGCGTAGTGTATCACTGGAATTCGATCAGTCTGTTGGAAAGGGATCACTCTCTGATTCTGCTTCAAGTCCTGTGCGTGCCTGTTTCGAAGAATGCTATTCGCTCTAGTGTCCTGTGCCTGTTTCGAAGAATGCTATTCGCTCTAGTGGAAAAAGTAGCGATTTATGGCCATGATCCCGACCCGAACCCTCAAATGATGACGAACGGCTGACTTCACGTAGAACCCGTTATGCCAATCTGGATTCCACATCTGCTACAAGAAAATCGTCTTGAAAGATTGCAAATCAAGCATTCGTCCTTAGCTCAAGGATTGGATTACCGCAGTTCCTGAAAGATATCGTGCCAACAGAAAGATCTCGTTCCCGTAGATTCCGTTCGTTCCAGCAATCGTGCCGGAACTCACTGATCCATTCAAAGGATTTCTTTACCCGATGGCCAAAGGACCGATATCTTCTTCTCACGCCTAGCAAAGATCGAGTTCTGTTCTCACTTCACTTAATGAGCCTATTTCTCTGTTTTTATACCCGTTTAGATAGATGGGCTCTAAGGGAGAAGTGGCGCACTTTCTCGAGCTATCTAAGCATCCAGGGAAGTGATTCCACAAGCTAGAGAGATTCTCCTCTTTTCTTTTTCAGAGTTGAGCTCAGGCTAAGGCCAAGCATGGATCAATGTTTGTCAAATCATTCTCTGTTGAGTTGAGTCCTCGCCGAAGGTGCCGTGCCGTATAGTACTTCTCCGGTTATAGGTGATAGGTGCATGGCTTCCGCTCATAAAGAATGAGTGAGACCGGCGCTCAATCAATCAGCCACCAGTAGAGGATAAAGGAAAAAGGGGTTCATCAATGAGAGGCGCATGAGATTCTGTATTGGCCAACTCTTTCTAACTATCACTAGGCCGGATACTCCGATTCTCTGTGGACGATTTCCTTCTCTCTCGTTCAATGCCCTTTGGTCTCGAGGATCACCATTTGGTGGGGTTGGGGTCACACCCGAAGTCGTATTGGAGAATTGAGCGGAACTACTTCCATGTGCACTCTTTTCTCGGGTCAGGAAGCCCTGTTTTTGAAGCAGGAAGACCTCTTCGTCATCATTATTGGGGTATGGGCCCTAAATCATTGGAAAAGACGGTTTTATTTAGGGAATTGACACGATATCGCCTCCTTCTGTACTAACAAGGGAATGGATGAGTTCACTTAAGAAGCAGGCCTGGCCGGTACTAAAACAGAGAAGTCAGCTCAGGTTTCATCTCATCTAAGCAGCAGCCAAGCGATGATTCTGGAATCGTGCCATGCTTGACAGTTGGACTTCTCGCCATACATAGAAATGAACTGCTGATGAGCTAGCTATCCCCGATATGATCTGGTACTAGACTTCACACATGTTGCCATCGTATAATCGGAGAATCAACGCTGCTGTCTACCTTCGGAAAGCAAAATAGATGATTTTCGATACTAGGATGACTACTCCCGAGGCCTGTTTTAACTAAAGAATTTACAGGTGGCCCGGTCGGTAAACTATTCCCGAGAGAGGAGAAGCAGAAACATCAATCTGTATTTTCGTATCATATTCCAGCAGCTCCAATGCCTTAGAGCGGGATCTTATCTTCCTAGAAAGAAATGAGTGTTGCACACGGATAGCCAGCTACTCCTTATGAATGGGATGCATGCATATTTCAATTCATGAACTGAAGCTCGTAGAAATCCTTCCTATCCGCCTAGTTACCTATCCGGACTTGTTTCGTAGAAATCCTACCTTGCTTTTAGGCGGAGAAAGACTATTTTTTAGTTTCTTCGGTGCAAAAGTGCCGTAGGCAAGTCCGTTTCATATAGCTGCAAAAGTTAGCAAGTCCTTTTTCCCTAAGGAAACTCGATTTCCAATGAAAAAAGTGCGGATCACTATGGGTCAAAAGTAGTGTTTTTCTAGTTTACCTCAAAAATGCATGTTTTGAGAGCAATATTTTTCGATCAAGTCCTAATCACTTAGCTGTAAAAGTAGGCTTTTTTCATCTCCCGAAACCCAGGCCCTCTCCCCAAAACTCCACACCAAGCCTTTAGATACGCAAATATGAGCTTGCCTTGGCTTTATTGCCCTTATCGGATGGAAGTTACGGATGAGAAATGACGTATCTTACGTATCGAATCTCAAGTAACGGATGAGAATTGACGTATTCAAAGTGGAAAGAACGAATATCGATTCTCGTGGATGAACGGAGGAAATGGGAACTTGGTCTTTGCACTCTTCTTTCGGGGGGGTTATCCCATGACATGAAAAAGACCAATCAAAAACTTCTGCAAGTTAATCCCTACTATCAATGTCATGCAGGAAACTTACACACCAAATGATGCCACAGAAGAGATTGCAGTACAAGAAGAAGAAGAAATCCCACAGGATCAGGACTCCCCTCCAAATGAGTATCTCATGCATATTTCGGCTCATGCAGTTTCAGGGCAGGTCACTGCTGGCACATTTTCAGTCAAGGTCACTGTTGGTGGACAAACAGGCATTGCCCTTATTGATACCGGCAGTTCAAGTACATTCATTGATTTGTATTTAGCAGTTACAACCACTTGCCATATCCAAAAGAAAAAATCGGCTAAAATAGCTGTGGCTGGGGGAGGCCAACTTACATCTGGGGCAATCATAGCAGACACTGCATTCTGCTTCTTGGTTTTCCAAAGGCGCTCTTCCCAGATAAAAACGGTTTTTATTCTATCCAGTCCCTCGCTACACTATTTAGACGGATTGAAGCTTAAGCCAGATCGAACCTGTCTGAGTATATGCATTGATCCTAGAATAGATTCACAAGCTGAAGGGAGCCTCCTAAGAAGAATATGACTAAATACTCGGGTCAATCCCCCATTGGGGAGGGTATCACGTTTGGTGGAGTTCGCTATCAGCCAAACTTGAGCTCTTTTGACAGTCCTAAGAAAATCACTCACCCCGGCGGATCCGGAATTCCATTATCAGGGCAATCTTCTTATGCTCACCGCAGACGCACCTCTCCTAACTATGGAGTTAGCAAAGGGGTATCTCAATCCATCCTCTCTTTTTACGAGGATCATAGGAATTGGGATAACCTTGGGCTCTTCCCGCGCCCTTTCAGGGTTCTTGGTTATCACTTGGCTATTCGCTCCATTCCTCTTCAATCCATCAGGATTTGAGTGGCAGAAAATAGTAGATGACTGGGATGACTTCTTTTCTTTCTTCTGAAGTCAGTGTGCTTCTTTACCAGGCATAACATGATAATTCCTCTATGGCGTGTGCTCCTTTCCTATGTAATGACTTTCCTCCTTTTTCATGCCTCGTGCGCGTGCATAAGCTACGAGTTCCCTGGCCCACCCTAGTTCATCGAATAGTGAGACTGTTCAGCCGTTAATGCACCTAGGACGTGCTTACTAGGAAGATGAGAGACATGCTCGCTAGCCCCAAGTTGGGGTGCACCTAAGTTCTATCATACATAAGGAAATATCTATTGGACCAAGGGATGCCTGCTCAATTCCATTTTATGGTCCGATCTAGCAAAATTATTAACATAGTTCAAATCGGGACGAGGAAAAGAAGGCATAGGAGTGGCAGATGCACGATCACTTGTAAAGTCCTATGAGCCAGGTTTATTGACTGGATTGTGTACCATAGAAAGTAAGTCTACCAAGAAGCTACCATTGAAATGGAATCTGGAATAGTAGGAAGAGTCCTCGAGTCAAACATCTTGGTCTACCCTACCCAGTAGGATTCAGCAACCACCGAAAAGCAAGGAGAAATCTTTGTACGTAATCCTTCGCTCGATCATTTGCATCAGCATGTCTTTCTTTTGCCAAAACAAAATAAAATGAGCATTAAGCAGCAAAACTTATTTGATCTGGTCACACCACCTAAGATTTTAGGTTCTGCGTATGCATGTGATTGCTCATCATCACAAAAGTTCTGAACTAAGTAGGCTTCATAATCCCACATTGCAGGCTTGCCTCCAGCATCGTCCACAGCTGCTTTTGCTTCTTCCTCACGGGATCCTAGGAAAGATTATTGAGTTTTGTACTCATAACTATCCAGATTCAAAAGATCCAAGCTAAAGGAATTAGAAATGAGTGCTAAAGAGAACGAAAGGTATTGGATCATTGCCTGCGGCTGCCACGTCTGCTTCATTTTACTCGCCTGGATCGCTAGAATCCTCTAATCTATTAAGTTTGAAAGGGACAAGAGTCATAAGATCCTGGTCGACTGACCTCAATTATTAACTGCACCGGTACCCGCGCGCATACCCCCCTTTTTTTAGCTCGTTGATCATCAGACCTTGCAAAAAGTGAAAACGTTGAGTCATACCGGGCTTCATCTACATCCTATTCATTGCTTTACCCAGATGCATACTCCTCAGAGATTTCTAAAGAGTTGGTGGTTTGAAACCTTTGTCCAAAGAGGAACGAGAGAAGATAAAGGATACCTAGGTGGCAATGGGTCTTTATTAAACAGGATTCGGATCCTTCTGATCGGGAAGTAAACTACAGCCAATCAGTAGACAATTCTGGTGGACATGAATACCGACCTGTTAGGTGAGAGAGTCAAAGCCGCTGCTTTCCTCTTCATTACAATTTTACGGATTTGACTCAGTTTGAGAGAGAAACCGCCTTGGGCTAGGAAGAAGAAGACCGCGGTGAACCATAAAAGCTAAAGCAGGTAGGCCTATTCCTTCTGAAAGATCCGAGGTCTTCCTCATCAGAGGCTCTAGCGCCTTACTTTCCTTCCGTTTTTCCAATCCCGATTCGAGCTATGAGCTGTGGCACAAGCCAGTTGAAGAAACCATTCCTTTTCTTTCTTTTCAATGATCCTACTCGAGATAGGGAGAGTAAAAGCCCTCATTGTCCAACCTATCTATCTAGTGAACTTTCTCCTTGCTCTAATGAACTGAACCCCGATCATGATTACAAGTCGCTAATTGTTTCGACTATAAGGTCCGCTCATTTGACAAGTACGACATCAACGGGTATCGCTTTCATACCTATGGCAAAGAGCTATCTATGGCCGACCGAAAGTCTACAAATTGTTGTGTATCTGCTATAGGCGAAGGAGGTACCGAGTATTATGGGAGAGTTGAAGCAATTTATGAACTTCTGTTCTATGGTGAAAACCCACCGAATGTCATAGTCTTCAAATGTTATTGGTTTCAGCCGAAGGAGACTAGAAGGACTCATGAACATATAGGGCTAGTTGAAATCAACCAAAGCACCCATTTAGATGTTCCTGGTGTCTATATTACGGCTCAACAGGCGACCCAAGTATTCTATCTACTGTGGGCCTGCCAAACTAATCCAAATATGAAAGGTTGGGATGTCGTTTATGAAGTGCCGACACGTGCTAGACTTTCTCCCCCAAAGGAAGAGGATTATGAACCTCACATTAACCCAGACACATATGAAGGAGAATTCTTCCAAGAAAAATGTCTTTCCAAAAAGCATTTCAAGAACCGCTATACTTCACCCCAAAACAAATAAGTAGACAGCGACAATGAATCCGACATCACCCTAGAGGAGGAACAAGAAGAGCCGGAACAAGAAGAGGTTACTGATGCGGATGACCTGTCAATGCTTGACCGATTACGTCAAGGTGGCCTTGCACATGTTGATGCCAATGAACCCTATGAGCCCATCATTGATTATAGTGATGATGATGATTATGCATTTATTGATGATACTGATCGAGATTATTAGTACTGTCAGGTATTCAATTTTTTATGTTGTACTTGATGATGATACACTTAAGTGATATACATATTATTATTCATGTCAGTACTTTTTTTATGTTGTACTAATTTCGTTTATTCTTTGTCATGGCAAGTGTTGAAAGATGGTGGGCGCTGGTCGGGAGCGCGCCGAGGCCCCTTCTTCGTCGGTGCGTGGTGCGAGGTCTTCCATCCCACACGCACCTCTCCGCCGAGCATTGCTGGACAGTATGGCGACACCGCTGGGCCCTTCTTCGTCGACCGCGGTGCCCAGCAGGGGACGAGGTAAGAAGAAGAGAGGAGGTGGAGCACGTGGTCACGGGAGAGGAGGTAGGGTGACTCTTATGGCGCCTTCCTCTCCGCCTCCCCCAGCTATTTCACCCGAGCACGTGACTGCTAGGGTGGACTCGTCTGAGGAGGAGGCTGCACGGACTCCGGTCCACGAGCCTCCGGTCCACGGGTCTTCGGCCCACGAGCCTCGGGTCGACGGGCCTTCGGCCCATGAGACCCCGGAGGAGCACACGTCTGGATGGGGTAACTGGTCGGGTCAGCCTGAGGAGCCGAGTGGCCATGCTGATGATGGCGGGGAGCCGAGTGGCCATGCTGATGATGGCGGGGAGCCGACTGATTTTGAGGAGGGGGAGGAGGGGGGCAACGTCTACCAGCGTGGTGCTACACGGCTCCCGTCCGTGCCGGCGACCCGCGAGCAGAGGTGGTTGATTTTCCCTAATGGGGAGAGGTAAGTGCATTTAATCTTTTTGTACCTTCTGCATTCACGTTTCTTCAAATAACTGATGTGTTGGCCTTGTCATGCTGCAGGGGTTGGGACCACCATGAAAGTGTCCACCGGCCCAACTCCGTCCTTGGAGTTCTGATTTGGCAAAACTTTCCGGGGTTTGTCATGTTGCCTGGTGAGGGTCGGCTTCCAGAGGTTGGATTGACTTGGGAGCACTACTTGGCTGCCCCGGCCCCGCCGGGTGAGATTATCGACGGTGTCTTGTGCGAGACGAGGGCAGACGTGGTGATCAGAAAGTTCTGGGTAGTTGCTCCTTTACACAATTAAAAATCTTCAACTAGCTAGTTATTAATTGTACTAATCAATATTGTCTCATTTGATTGCAGACATTCTACAGGTGTGAGGAGGGATACGAGGAGGAGGTGGCAGATGTTATCCATAAGGAGTGCAAGCGCCTACTTCAAAACTTACGGCATGAGGTTCGGGTGCAGGCTGTTCGAGACTACTACGCCGGGCGTGGTATCAAGAAGCCCAAGCAGGAGTGCCGTGATAAGTTCTTGAGTAAGGAGCAGTACATGAAGGTAATTCTTAAGGCCTTGTACTTACTTCCTTCATTTAGTAATTCATAGTCGTAGCGCTCAAGTTTCTATTTGCTAACTTAGGCCCCTCCGAGATGGTGTGCGGATCGGATGGATTGTTGGGAGGTGTTGGTCAATCCGTGGTGCTCAAAAGAATGGCTGGCCACCCACAAAGAGGCCAAGGACAAACGTGCCCAAATGGAAGGTGTGCCACACCACCAAGGCATCTCCAACTTATTTCAGTACGGGCGGAACTGGGTATGTGGTTTGCTTCATGATCCATGCAATTCATTCATCATGCTAGTTTTAGCCCTTTAATTACTAACTAGCACAAATGCCCGTGCGTTGCAACGGGAGGCTACAAAACTTACCTCCAAGCATGCGAGCTGCAAGCCCAAGAGCCTCCAGCACCCTGATCGCAGTGGACCGGCATTGAAAATTCGCGCGATAGGTGAGGAAGAAAGGATGTGGCATCCACGTGTAGTGGGTCATCGACGGCTAAATCTCTACTATGAAATTTAAAAAGAAAACTAATATGTGATTGTGTTATTTCTAGTTCAGTCCATAAACTAATTTGGGTTTAATCTATCAAACTAAACCAATGATTAATTTTATGAAACAAATTCAGATAGAAGACGTTACATGTCAGCAATTTGGGGTTTAATATATCAACAGAATAAATGTCAGCAATTTGGGGTTTAATATATCAACAGAATAAATGCTTTGTCCTCCAAATTTATATGTAGTAAGAGAATACCTATTGGATAACAGAATAGAAGGAGAAATAATCAACATTGATGGTGAACAGTAACATAAGGAGCCTAGGGATGTGCATGTGAAGAACGGTGCAAACATGGTGATAACTGCATTGCCATTATCGCCAAGCAAAAGCAACTGGGGCAACAACCCATATTATAAACCCAAATATACCTGTGTGTTCCAATGGGAGAAGGGAAAAAAAATCCTCATACGCACCATCCCCACAATCATGCTCACTATCTGAAGTATATCAAATATAATCAAGAAGTAGACATTAATTAATGCTAACAGACAGAACAAAGTAGATCGCTATGCATGATACACATGATATCCGGTTGTATATATACAACCCCCAAATTTGAAATGTTAAAATGATTTTGAAACTCAAACAGTTTGACCATTGATCATATCAACTAATCCGCACAAAGAGTTTTATAGAAAGGCAATTAGCTATCACAAGAAAATTTGAAGGGCAAATCACTGAAAAGAAAATACGTTAAACAGTACATCAAGAATATGATTATGAAATAAAAAAACTTCCGTACTATATACCTTATCAAATCAGGTGACAAAGGAACCCCTCCATATTAATATATTTTATTATACACCAAGATCTCCTAGCTCTGTAGCAACTAACCGCAGTTTTGCTTCAATGCATGAATAGAAAAATTATGTTGAAATACTACTAACCATAAAACAGCATGATATATGTTGGCATATAGAAACTACAAAAGTAAGTTAACACATCACACAATAGTACGAGTAAGCTCACCAGGTCTCAACTCTCAGCATGCAAGCCGTAGCATCGGTGTTGTTACCGAGTGAATTTCTCCTTCCCGCACATTGTCACATACCTCTTTGAATAGATACTTAATATGAGAATCTTGTGAAATTATTTTCCTCGCGTGTTAGGATGGTGCAATGTTACACACACACACAAATTATGGTGCTGATACTGAGACGTTAGTGTGCGCCTACCTTAAATTGCATGTATCTTCCTATTCATTTCTTCAGTTCAAGGGATCCTACTGCTCGAGTGTCAGTGTGTCCAGCCCGCTTGAATGCCTCATCTCAATTTGTGGTGATTCTATCAGTCCCGAAGTAACTTGCCGTCAAGGGTTTCCTAGTTAATTTGGTCAACTGCTCAATTTCAAAAGGGGATTTGGCTTTACAAGGAGTAGCTGGGTGACTTTCAGGTGTGCAGCACAGTACCTTGTTCGTGCTTGGGGCTCAGGGAGGAGGCCGGCAGGAGCTTCGGGAGGGCGCCGGCAGCAGGAACTTGGGGAGGCCGGCAGCCCGAGGTGAGGTCGAATTAAATTTCCGCCTCCACAGACATCCGCATGCACCAGAGGCCACCGTTGCTGCAGATCTTCCCGGGGCAGGCGGCCGTGTGACCGTGTCCAGCAACTCTGCCTCGTCGTCATCCTCCTCCTCCCTGAAGTAATCGAGCCGGGATGCACGGAATTGTTGGAAGAGAGTAGGTGTGTGGCGGGCCTGCGAGACTCGGGGGTCGGGCGTTGAGGCGACGCAAGGCCGGCGGCGGCGACCAGGGCGGCGCGCGAGGCGGTGGTGGCGGCACGCAGCGGAGCGGCAGGTGGTGGCGGCGCGCTGGAAGTTGAGATAAGTACCTGCTCGCCTGCCCGCAACGACTCCGTCTTCTGCTCATCCTCTGGCGCGCTGGCAGTTGAGATAAGTTGAGGAAGCGGCGAGGGATGTGGAGCTCGACTGGGTCACAGTCAAAACACCGTAGTATGAAGGAAAAACCAATCGTTTCCGAATTTGAGTCTCTGATAGTTTTATTTTTTGATAGTCCAGCCGCTGATTCGTTGCAAGTAGAAAAACGGGTCCAGGCAAGCCCAGCAGGGAAGGGAGCCGGTGCGATCGTTCGACGCACACGACTTGATTTCATTAGTACCACCTCGTGTATATTATAATTTTTTCCATACAAATTGTAAAAGCGTATTATGACATAAGAAGAAAGCGTATTGTACGATGAACCCGGAGACCCAATCCGTGCTTTATTATTAGGGAGAGATATACCGAGAATCATTCAATGGAATCCACAGTCCAAACATTTATTCGATTGTCTCTCGTTTACATCTCAACACCTCCCAGCATCCCACCGCCGGCGGGGGTCGTCGGACCACATGGAGCCGCCCCGTCGACGGCTAGCCGCCGCGGCCTGGCGTCGGGCCGCCCAGGGAGCAATCTCCCGCGCCGCAACTCCTCCGTCGCTCCACGACCGCCGCCAATTTCCACATCTCGGCGACGGATTCGAGCACCGCCGGCTTCAATGTGTCGCCCGGCGACGGATCCAAGCTGCATTGGCCGCTCGCGCCGCCCAGGGAGCACTCTCCCGCGCCGCCACTCCCCCTGTGGTAACGGGCATGCCACCCGCCAGATCCAGCCTCTTCAGCTCGTGACCTCGTCGGCGTCGTGGGGTAGCTCCTGGGCATGATGAGATCCAGCCCGGCGCCACTCCGATGGGCATGACTGGAAGGGGCGGCTGGCACCGCCAGGGGACAGTGATGGACGCAGCTCTGCACAGCTCCACGCGCGCCCACCGCGTCCTGCCGCACCGCGCCGCCCGGCTCGGCCACGACCAGCCACTTCGCCAGCTGTGCCAACCACCCCATGCTTCCTCCGCTTGCCGCCGTCCGCTGGTCTCTTGAACAGGCCGCCTTCCTGGTCTGGATGCCGTCGGCAACGAGCTCTCCGGCGAGCTCATGAACTGCTCGGTGGAATGCCAGAGAAAGGGATAGAGAGATAGGAGATGTTGACAAGTGGGCCCACGTCAAATTAACGGTCCATGCAGACGGCGTCAATTTTGCTTGCCATGTCATCACTTGCAGGTGGGACCCAGCTGCCAGTTTCTGTCAAACGGCTCTAATTCGGTCATCAGCGTTTTTTGAAAACTGTCATCATAATTTTGGTGGGTTTTTAAAAAAAACGAATGGCGGCGGTTTTTTGAATTAGGGTCCCCAATTATGATGGTTTTTTGCAATTTACTCGTGTTTCTTGCATGACCAGTACATTATGATGCAACAGCTAGTGTCAGCTAGCTGATTTGTTCCACAAAAGTTGGAGCTGAGGATACATGTATTGGTGACAAGTCTGAATTTGCAGCAGCCCTGTAGAATTGCAAACAAGTGAGGTACTACATCGCTAGCTAGTATCACTAATTACTACTAATCAACTCGATACGCTACAAAGCAGCGGTAGAGCTTCTCAAGATGCTCGAATTGAACTCTGAGATGTGGCACTAAGGATGATTTCACACACAACGGGCATACCCATGATTTGTCAATGGAGGATCCCTTTGATTTGCCCTCCAGAGGATGCTCAAAGTGTAAAGAGAAGGGTCTAGGAGATGCGGTATACCAAATTTAAGTAAAACATTGGGCTGCCAAGACCACCAACCTGTGGTGCTAGCCAGTAAGCCCAAGCCTTTCTCGGGTGTAGTTGATACCCATCTTGAAAATTGACTTGCCTTCTTTTGAAAGCTCAAGCTTTTATTTCTAGCCTTTAATATTGTCCCAGCCTTATGATGCTGTAAGAAAGGATGTACTCCCTCCAATTCATATGAATTGGTGCACACTTAGTATTACTTTGTACTAAAGTTGTACTAGGTGTGTGCCAAGTAATATGGATCGGAGGGAGTAGTTCATTAAGCGATGGAATGTTTTGTGACCCACTCAGAATTGTACCAGGACAAAGGAGGTGGTGTCTAAGTTCATGCTTGAAATCTGAACTTGCATAATGTGTTTTCTGTTCTATCATGCTTGAAGCGGTTCATAAGTAGTTTATTTTCTGTTCTGTTGCGCCTGATGGGGTTCCTTAGTGGTTTATTTTCTGTTCTGTTGCGCTTGGATGCTACTCCCTCCGATCCATATTAATTGTCACATATTTAGTACAAAGTTGTACTAAGTTTGTGAGAATTAATATTGGATCGGTGGGAGTACTTTTTAATCTGTTATGTCTAGGAAGTAATCCTCGTTTCTTTGCTGAAGATGACAGTCCATTTCTAAAACTCAAAAAATAAAATAAAATAGCGAGCTATCATCCGGAACATATTTATTTCTATCCAAGTCTTGAGCATCATCAAGCCAAAAATAGTTATTTTCTGTTTCGTTGTATTAACAGCAACAAGAGAATAACAAGTGTACAATGTTGCATCATCATCAGACTTGTGATAGGTAAGAGTACCCATGAGATGTGGCAATGCCTGCCGGGGCGTTTGTGCTATTTCCTGTAGTTGCTTTGTGCTCACTGATCAGATGAGTAAAGTTTCTTGTTGCCGTGTGCATCGCCAGGGAAGGCATTTTTATGCAGCAGCTAGTGTTAGTCAGCTGCTTAGTTCATACTATTAGTAAATTTGATGTTCCACACTTGGAGCTGTTGTCTCCAGGAGGATATGTATTAGTGTTCGCAGTAGGAACGGGCTAGTTAGTTATTCTATAGATACAACTCAGAATTTGCAGCCGCCTATTATAATTATTCTCAACTCAAATCACGTTTATGCCAACAAGTGATGTACCTACATCCTGTTTGTTTACCCAACCAAATATTGTTGTCTGGTTTTATGTACAAGTGCAGTAGAAGTAGGGACTTGTAAAGATTGCACCCCCAAGGCGTCAGCCTTTTTTGGCCAAATGCTGTGTCAGCTCAGCATCGAGAACTGAACTCTAGTTCCCGGCTTGCTTAATCTGTCTCTGGTTAGTCATCCCCTTTTCTTGCTCTAAAACTATCTTTTCTGATGCACGTCTTGGTGACACCCCCAACCTGTATATAGATAAGTGAGTTTAGATCATCTTGTCTGCGAAAATGTCCTACTATTTCCTCCTATTCAAAATGTAAAGTGCATCAGTTTTTCTACAAGTCAAATTTTCTGTGTTTGATTAAGTTTATAGCAAAACATATCAACATCTACAATACATTCAAAATATGAAAATATATTTCGTGACCATTTTAATGGTACTGATCTGATATTGCATGTATTAGTATTTTTCTCAATGAACTTGATCAAAGTTTAAGAAGTTTGTTTTTTTGAAAAATTAGGACACCTTGTATTTTGGAAAGGAAAGAGTATTTTCTTCTGAAAAATCCAGCTATTGTACATTTATACAAACAAGTTGTGAAAATAGCAACGATATGAAACGGAAGCGGTAAATTAAAGGCCGAGAGATGCCACCTATATGGGCCACCTTGCAAGCCGTAGGATTACCTACGGTCTAAACATTGGATCTTGTGCATGCAAACGACAAAACTTGCTCACAGCTTCCTTCCCGCTTTAAACGCAACACCGTCACCCATGCCCCGCCACACAACCTGATGACTTGCCACGCTGCCGCTGGCCTGGCTGCTTGCAAATGCAACATCATCAGTTGTGCCGCTCGCAGCATCCAGTGGCCAAAGTCAACACCACAGTCTCGCCATCGCAACATCAATGCAAATCAGCGTCATTGCATCCTGGCCGGCCGCTCGCCGCACCATCACCAACCGTCCGCAGCATCGCCGACTAGGTCACGCGGACCGATCACAACATCATTAGTTGGGGTTGCAACATTGTCATTGTAGCTCGTGACACTGACAGTCAAGCTTGTGCGCCTGGGCTCCGCTGCAGTGGACGTCAGTCGACTCTCAACAAGTGTGGGTGCCGCATGCAGCACCAAGCATCTCTGCTAGTAGCAACCCGCTTCACTTCTCGCAGTGCATTGCTAACCTGCATCCGATGAGGACGCAATGGTCCTGTGGGTTGCAGCAGTGGGCAACCCCTTGCACCACGTTGGTTCGAGGGTGCGGCAACACGGCAACGCCCTTGCGACAGCCTGTGGTGCCAAGATTAACGGGTGGTGGTCGATAGACGGCCTTGAGATGAGGAGGTGAGTGGCACGAACGAGGTTTGGGAGGTGACAATGACGTGGAGTGGGAGGTAAGAGAGATGAAGGATGGGGATCAATCAGGTAGACAAATAGATAATGATAAGGCAAGGGGAAAGATTTATGTAGGGCCAGCCAGCAAGGGCCCGAGACGAAAAAGTCGAGGCGGCCAATGCAAGTGTGCAATTGGCCGCTCGATTGAAATCATTTTATATCTAAATTAAATTTTAAAAAGAAGCAAAAATAAAAGATCAAGCCTTCTGTTTTGCTTTGTGAACCAAAGTTTCCCATGTCACTCATCTGCCTTTTTCTTTGCAGGGACTCATCTGCCTTTTTGATTCTTTGACGTGCCCAGAGAAGTAAGTCGGAGCCAAATTATCCATTTCATTTTTTATTATCGCCCACGACATAGACAAATCCAAACCGTTAATTTATTTGGACGGCGGCAGATTGATCAGCCGTAGCCAAATAGGCCGATGTTGAGTAAACCCCTCGGTTATTTCTCTCCAAAAAAAAAGAGATAGAGAGAGAGAGAGATAGTAAACCCTCGGTTCCCAATCCCTGGATTTGTTCCCCGTTCCCCAACTTCCCACGGCGTCTCGGCAAGCCGCCAGCCATGGCTTCGCGGCTGCTACTGCTGCGGCGGCGGGCAAGGAGGCTGCTGCAGCTGCTGCGGCATCGACTGCAAGCTTCCAAGAAGCGTAGGATCGACGACCAAGATCCACCGGGGAGTGGCAGCTGCGACCATGTCGATGTGGGGAGCGTCGATCACATCACCCGAGTCCCCGACGCCGTCCTCGGCAGCATCGTGTCTCTTCTCCCCACCAAGGAAGGCGCCCGCACGCAGGTCCTCTCCCGCCGGTGGCGTCCGATCTGGCGCTCCGCTCCTCTGAACCTCGCGCTGGACTGTGAGCTCAAGAACCAGGACTCGATCCCAAAGATCCTCTCCGAGCACACCGGCCCCGCACGACGCTTCTCCGTCCGCCTCTTCACCGACTGCAGCGGCGACGAGATCGATGGCTGGCTTAGCTCCCAATCCCTGGACAATCTGCAGGAGCTCGAGCTCACCTGCATGTTCTGGCTCGGCCGGCGTCCATTGTCCTTGTCGGCGTTCCGATTCTCGCCCACTCTCCTCGTGGCCAAATTCCACGGATTCCATTTCCCCAACTCGATCGCGCAGCTGTCCCTCAAGTTCCCCTGCCTCGAGCAGCTGACCCTGAAAAAGGTCATCATCTCGGAGGACGTTCTCCAGAGCTTGCTCTCTGGCTGCTCTGCCTTGGAAAGCCTCGAGCTCAAGGAAAATCGGGGCATTGCTCGCCTCTGCATCAGCTCCCAAACTCTTAGGAGTTTGGGATTTTTCGTCGACTGGTGGAATGGAGGCACTGGTATCTTTTTGCAAGAGTTAGTCATCGAGGACGCCCCTTGCCTTGAGAGATTGCTGCCGCTTAATTCAACGGGCAGCAAAGTGGTCATCCGGATAATCTGCGCGCCTAAACTGGAGATATTCGGTATGCTCCTGTCTGAAGTCATACCCGAATTCCAACTTGGAAGTTCAATTATTCAGGTAGCAGCAGCAGCCTTCATCAATTGCGTTTGACATTCTTGTGTGCAGGCTATTAATCTTATGTTTGCACTTTGTTCTGCAGGAAGGGGTTGCTGTCAGTTTGACAACCAAAATGCACACCATGAGGGTTTTGGCTCTCAGCTCTACTGGCCCTAATCTGGATGCAGTGGTTAACTTCCTCAAGTGCTTCCCTTGCTTGGAGAAGTTGTATGTCATTGTGAGTATAAAACATTGTCGCTTGCTTTTAATGTCAAAATAAGCATTTGATTGACGTGTAATCTAGCCATTGTCTATTGTCTTGCTAACCAGTTGGCAATTTTTTTTTGTATTGTTTTTCTCTCTCTCTATCTCCAGTTCCGGTTACCTTCAGACGACCCAGGGGAGTATATGAATGCCCGGAAGTATGACCCGCTGGACCCGATTGAATGTCTTGAGCTTCATCTAAAAAAAGTGGTGTTGAAGAATTATGTCGGCAGCAAGAGTTCATATGTTGACTTTGCCAGGTTCTTTGTTCTGAATACAAAAGGGCTAGAGGAAATGAAAATCACATTGCCTTACCACCGCCAGCACGGATGGTTTGCTCATCAACTCAGCCTGCTACGAGTCACAAGTAGAGCTTCTCCAGATGCTCGAATTGAAATGAGATGTGGCACTAGCGATGATTTCACACACAACAGGGATACCCATGATTTGTCAATGGATGACCCCTTTGACTTGCCCTCCAGCGGATGCTCAACGTGTGAAGAGAAGGGTCTAGAAGATGCTATATACCAAATTTAATTAGAACTTGGGCTGCCAAGACCACCAACCTGTGGTGCTAGCCAGTAAAGCCTCCAAGCCTTTCTATGATGTAGTTGATGCCCATCTTGAAAATTGTATTGCCTTCTTTACAAGCCCAAGCTTTTGTATCTAGCCTATGATGTTGTCCCGGCGTTCTACTTCATTTAGTGATGGAATGTTTTCTGGCCCACTGAGGATTTTACTAGGACAAAGGAGATGGTGTCTAAGCACATGTTTCATATCTTGCATGATGTATTTTCTCTGTTCTATTGGGCTTGGATGCTACTCCCTCAGTCCCACAATATAAGATGTTTTTGCAAGCTAAAACAGCTAGCAAAAACGTCTTATATTGTGGGACGGAGGGAGTAGTTTTAATCTGTTATGTTTAGTTGGCTGTCCTTGTTTCTTTGCTGTTTGGCCTTGTATTCCAAGATGGTAACACCAGCAGTTACTATATGTATGTGATCATAGATTTAGTGACAAAGGATGGCTGTGCCATTTAAGTTGTGGTCATTCTTCAAGCAGTGTACGCCATCGCCATGCATGGTCTGGAAGTCCCAGATCAGAGTACTCTCTCCTTCCCGTAAGCAGAGATCCATAAATTGACATGAAAACGTATGCAGCGAATACTGATCCATTCGAACACATTCTCAATGCAGCGTGCCGATAACATAAAGCAGAGATATATAAACTTATAGTATAAGAGTAAACGTGTGGAAGCATCAATCTTTCCCTACAGAGCATACACGATGATATTCTGTTATAATATATACTCCCTCCGTTCCAAATTAGATGTCTTTCATTTGTCTAGAAACGGATGTACCTAGACACTATACAAGTATAGATGCATCCCAATGTGGACAAATGCAAGTCATCTAAATTCGAACGGAGGGAGTATTTGTTTACATCCTGAACTAATTTTGCAATTCTACTGTGAAACCTATGTCTGAAAAAACTCCCTCTCCACCATCCAAGCAAGATGGGCAAACTCTTAAGATGCCTAGACTTCTCCAGATTCCCTAAAGAACACCGTCGGCTTCCTAATTTATGTATTAGGGCGGCAGCTGCTGTTAGTTTTGAGAAACCAGTGAAAGCAAATTCTGGAGTGAACAGAAAGAAAAGGCTACTAACGGTAGTCCATCTATGTTTCTTTCTAAAACTCAAAATAAAATATCGGGTTATCATCCGGATAGCATCTTTTTTTTTTATTCAAGTCTTGGACGTCATCAGGCTAAAAATCGGGTTTTCTTTGTATTAACAGCAGCAAGAGAATATCAGGTGTACAATGTTGCCTCATCTTCACTTCTTCAGACTTGTGATAGGTCATGAGATGCGGCACCGGGTCGTTTCAGCCATTTCCTGTAATCACCTTATTGCTATGATCAGTCGGGTAAGGTTTCTCATTGCCGTGTGCATGGCCAGTAACATTATGATCAGCGAGCGTCAGTCAGCTGATTTTTGTTCCACAAAAGCTGGAGCTGAGGATACATGTATTGGTGTTGGTGACAACTCAGAATTTTCAGCAGCTTATTATTGTCAACAAGTGAGGTACTACATCCTGATCTGTTTATCACAGTACTCGGCTAGTGGCTTCAACTTTATGTCAAATGCTCTGTCAGCTCAGCTGATCCTATCAAGCTCAAGAATTGAACTCTCCGGTTCCGGCTTGCTCCTTTTCTTCTGCCTCTAGGCAGGCCGTCCCCTTTTCTTCTGCTGTTGCTTTCTCTAGCTCCCTACCTCCCAAACTGTATATCGTTTCTTATGTGGATTCATCTCACGCCCACCACCCCGTATCAGATAGACAGGCGAGCTTAGGTCAAAGGGATCGTTTGTGGAATCCCTCGTCCTATGATTTCTTTCTGAAAAAAAACCCATCTACTGTATTTACAAGCATGCACTGTATATGGCTGTATGCATCGATTGATGCAGAGGCCGGGGGTATTCCTCTTTTTTTTTTTTAAACAAGCATGCACTAGTAGAACTACAAACAAGCTGCAAAGACACAACAATGAGATAAAGAGGAAGTAGTAAATTGAAAGGAGCAGACGAAAAGGGTGGTGAGCTTGGCGGTCCTTGATTGTTCGAGAAAAAAAAAGTGCTCTTATTGCAAATTTGAAAGAGGGAGATGCGAACACCAAATACTCCCATAGACGAATTAATGCGATAGAAGAAAGAATCACATACACCAGTTGAAGCATAACAATGGTTGGGTCACCGAACATGAGAAAAGAAGGGAATTATACATGATCACTTCTCCAATATCATGGGGAAAGCGAGTGCTAGATTTTTAAAAATTGTACCTAACTAATATCGATGCTCCCTTCACCATGGAGGAAGTGCACAGTGCCAGAACTTGTGAAAGAATGAAGATTCATACCCATCGGGCCCGGACTTGCATTTGGATTCATGTACAGAAATACATCGTAAATTTGTTGTTCGGTGAATGGGAGGTCAAGGGCCCGGAGTTGAGACAAGGGTGAATCATATAGCGAGAGGAGGTCAAAATTCCAGATAACGTTTTTCATTTCCCAGTTAGCTTCTAGAAAAAGGTTTTGAGGATTTTTCTTTCCTTCTGCTCATGGAGGAGTGTTGCGTGCCTTGATCGGTAAGGACTGGAATTTTATTGTTCCTAAAGCGTTGAGTGGCGAAGGCATGGAAAAAATGTGTTTTCGTCACCGTCAATGGCATCGTTACTTCCATGAGGCAATTCTTTGTCGGGCTTTCCGTTGAAGGATATCGATAATGACAGTCCTAAGTTTACTTTTTAAGGTCACGAGGGGTCAAAAATCTCCTAGCAAATCGAGGAATCTGAATTACTAGTTTACAGAAAGAAAAAACGCTGACAAATTGGCTTCAGTTTCTTGCCCCAAGTTTTGAGAATCCGTTCTGGTTTGTTTAATTTGTCGGCGACGAGGGCCACTGACGCTCTCTGCGTCGAATTGCACTCAATTTGCACAGGCGCGAGCGACTGGGCTGGCCCATTAAACTGCGTTCCATCGTTTTTTGGCGAAGGAGGTGTACCGACCTGAGCATTGCAGTGACCTGGAATACTGTAGCACACGATTTTGTATCAGCTTTTATTTTTATTTTAAATTTAGATTAATTTTGAAAATG
Organism: Triticum aestivum; assembly: GCF_018294505.1. NCBI lineage: Eukaryota > Viridiplantae > Streptophyta > Magnoliopsida > Poales > Poaceae > Triticum > Triticum aestivum. The sequence goes on along the minus strand of NC_057794.1, from coordinate 500,166,331 downwards.
CAAACATTTTTAATTTTTCTGAACCATTTTCAAATTTGGCAACATATATTTACTTTCTTTTTTAAACGCCAACATTTCCTAATTTTTTACTTTTTAGAAATTCTGAACATTTATTAAAAAACATAAAATAAATTCAAAATTAAAAATATTTTTCATAAATACGAACTTATTTTGAAAAATGTGGACAAAATTTGAAGTTCCAAATATTTCTTAAAAAATTCAAAAATTCTTGGAAAAATGTGAACATTTTATTTTAAATTACGAATAATTTTTGTGACTCTGAAAGTTTTTAAAACATAGTCAAATTTGGAAATTTCTGAAGATATATATTTTTTAAATGTTCCTAATTTGAAAAAGCAACACAAATTGCAAGATCCTGCACAATTTTTTAAGAGTTTGAACATTTTTTGAAAAATTTCAATATATGAAAAAACAAAAAACAAGAAAACCGGAATAACCCAGTAAAGAAAAATAAACAGTTCAAGAACCTTCTGGAAGGTTCCCAAAATCGGGATTCTGTTGAACGCATAACTTCAATTGACCGGCCCATAACACGATAGCTCGTCGATCTCCTGTGCGAAGGAACGGCAATTTGCTGCAACGCGCATGAAATAGGGAATTCCCGCGAGCGGATCATTAACTAACTGCTCGGAAAATATTAGTGACTATAGAATTACAGGCCGGGGAGAAGGTCCGGAATTTTTCAAATCAGAAAAAACAGAAATACAATATTTTAAACATGATCTGAGGCAAAAGTGGGTTAGAGAAGAAAGATTGCTTAAAACCCTCGTTCTAAATTACTTGTCTTAAATTTATATAGATATGAATGTATCTAAACTTGGTACGGCCTTTCGGATGTTGGGTTAGATCATTTGCCTGACCAAGTAAATTGACTATCGACTAAGGACAATTCTAGAAGAGCTAGCTGATCAATGGTGTTGTTTATTTTATTTTTTTGTGGGTTGATCAATGGTGTTATTGAAGGAATAGGAATCAACTCCATCCCCATGAAAATTAGAGTTGTTTCTTACCGCCAACCAAGAGCCACGAAGTGGCGTGTGGACTGTGGAGGTTCAATATTTTTTAACTCATCTACTACTCCTATAAAAGCACGAGAGGGCGGAGAACCAAATCATTCTATCCATCAAAACCTGCAATCCGATGATCTACATCCCTCCGGCCTACTAAACTGTTTTATGCTTTAATTACCCACCATGCCATTAGGTTAATCTACTACCACTATAATCACACAATCCCCACCACACGGTTCGTAAGCCTTTCCTCCCACGCCTGCCGCGATCGATCCCAAAAAATCGCCCGCTCGCCTACGCACGTCCCCAGTCAATCAACCCCCGCACGCACGCTCCTCCACTCCCCCGCCGGACCAATAGCCCACCACCGCCCGCTCCGCTTGGCCTCCGCCGCTGCCGCCGCACAACTCGGCCTTCGTCGCCGCTGATCCTCCGCCCGCTGCTCCACTCTGTCGCCGTCCGCCGATGGCCTCCTCCCAAAGGCACTGACAGCCGAGGATTCTTTGGGAGGGGCGGCAGAAGGCAGCCGGCAGGGGACGCGGAACGACCCGGAAGACATCCGCCCTCACGCGCTCATCGTCTCGCTAGCCTACCCGATGGCTGCCGGTGAGCGTCTTCACGACGGCCGCGGCGAGAGCTGCGTCGACGTGACGATCCCTCTGCCCCGTTCGCCTCCTCGCTGCCCCGCCACTCGCCATCACAGGGTCTCCCCCTCATGCTTCACCCTCAACTCTCCCAATATGGAGGTAAATAGGATTCCTGAGTTCCTTTTTTGTTTATTCTATTGTTTAATATGGCTCCTAATTGGATACAAAGTTGACTAAACGATTGGTGTTGCTGCAGTTTTTTTTTCTACATTGATTTTTGGTTCATGATTTACCCTTCTTATTACCATTTGCTAACTTAACCACCTCTCTCTCTCTCTCTCTCTCTCTCTCTCTCTCTCTCTCTTTCTCTCTCATGTTGTTTCTGAAGATCTTTTATGTGTCATGTTGACAAGGGTGTTTGATATGAAATCCAAGCAGGTTGCAGGTGAGGTGAATCAAGGTGATCTATATGACGTAGTGAAGGATAAACTCCTCTCCCTCATGTTATTTCTAGATATGTTATTTTTCAGTGAATTACTACTGAAGCATTGATTTAACACTATTCTTGGTCATGTAAGAAAGCTGAGATTTATTGTGGCCACGTGTTTTTTGTAAACATATCATGTGAATATTTTCATAGAAAGTTTCCCTCATATCAAACTGTTCTATTTCTTCTACGCAGGAAGTAGGTACAATATGCAGGCTTCATAGCATATGTTTGTGAATTTTATGCCAGGTGAGCCACTTTCTTTGAATGCTTATGTTCTAATATTTCATATCTCTGAGCTTTTGAGTGCTAACATTGTTCTATCTTCTGAGCTCTTGAACATTTGCCTGCACACAAAAAATCTATAATACTTGCCTTCTCAGTCCAGTGGTAGTTGTATACATCATTTATTCAATCCTAAATTTTTGAATGGGCAACGTGGATTAGATGCGAAAACGGCTAATTCACATGTTTGTCGTCTCCATGTTAAACACTGAAGAAATGTGGGTTCTATCTTTTCAGATCAGCAACGCGAGAATAGCTATATTGCTTCTCTATTCTTTCTTTTTTTCTCACGCAACAGAAAAACTGAATGTATTTCTTTTGTACTTTATGTTTCTTAATCACCTACTTACTCACCTAGCTTTCCTGGATTCAAGAGTATGACTGTTGGTTGTTGTACAATGAAGGTTGAAACAATTTACTGTTTGCCACCAAGGAAGCTGCAGGTCTGATGTAAGCAAGCAAGTTTGTTCTTATCTGTTCCTAAAAAAGAATGTGATGTGATAGAATAAAGTATAGTCAATGCAATGTACTCATATGTACAACTGTACAAATTATTCTACTTTTACATGATGAGCCATTCTTCTGAGAAACTACACCTATAAGCATACATCTCTGTACAATTTTAGTCTGGTATTGACAACAAGCCAGGTAACCGGAACATGTAGCACATGGATTTTATCTGGTGTTGACAACAAGCCCGGTAATTTTAGTACCATTTCTGTAGGAATGAAAAGACAGCCATTTCTATTTTTCTGTTTTTATAGCACATAATATTACATTCGTGGATGAACCAATCTAGGGAAATCCGATTGCCTCTTTGGTTCCTTTATACTTTTGCTTAAATTTTCAGTAGTTCAGAAAGCAAGTAGTATGATGGTCAACACTGCCTCTTCGACAGAATGTCAGCATGTAGTGCCTTATACCGGTTTGTTCCTAAATTATAGCATTAGGTGTCATCTCTTACAGGTCTTCACAAACTCTCTCAGAAAGGCAAGGTATAACTTCATTTTTCTTTGGTGTTCGCTAGTGCGGCCATAGCGCAGCACAAATCCAACATGGAGAAGTATGTTTTTCTTCACATACCTTGTGGGGTAAAAATGGGTTGTCTTCCTATCAAATGTTGGTTCTTGCCGTCCTTGGGGTTCTGATTTCAAATATTTCCCCCCCTTCCGTTCCAGCTGTTCAAGTGACATATATCATGCTCGTGCGAGGCTACATGGTCACATGATGGAAGCAATTTATAGCCGGTAAAATTTGCTCTTGTTGTTTCAAAATTACACTTATTCATACTGAATATAGAGTGTTGTGATTGTGGTGTTGAATTTGCAAAGCTGCAAAAACAAGAACAAGGAGGCCTATGGCTAATGCTTGCACTCACATTTTTCTCACTGGTTTTCACTCCATACTTGGGTATGTTTTGCTTATGGATAGTGGATCGATCCAATTAAAGACTTGATGATAAATTCTACCATTGTTTTCTTGATTAGTATTTTCTTAGTACAAAGCAAAAGAATGTTGTTTTTTGGTCACCTACAATAAAATTTCTTCCTTTAATCTACATATCATTTATTATTCTTCTCTCTGAAACACGAAAAATGCAAAGATTTGCTGAAATTTCAGCTTTGCAAAACCCATGATCCAATCTATTGTTGCCCTTGTCCTTCCAAATAGATAAATACAAGGGATTGAGATGGCTGCCGCAGATGCTTCTTGTCAACATTAGATGATGATTTTGTAAGCGACTATTTTGAAAAATATTTTCTCAGACTACACAGTAGTCTTGTTTTTGAACTGGCTCAGGGGTGTATTTCATATGTGTGCTGGACGCATGAAGTTGCAAGTTTCTTCTTCTTACAAAGGGAAATATCAAGCATTCTTACCAAAGCCTTTGAAAAATAGTCTTGTATGGGACTAAACAAAGATTCATGCTACACCAGTTATTGTGTTCTTTTAGTTGGGTTCATATAGCTTTAAAATAATAATTTATTTAAATATGTCACACATTTTTTCATGTAAGTATAATTCACAGCACATTATGTAGCTGATGCCACTGATAGATTATTTAGAATGGATATTTTATTTTGAAATGTTGATTTTTAGTTGTTTAGTTTTTTCTTAGAAGACATAAAAGGCATCTAGACTGTAAATTTAGGATCCCATAGTTATTTTTCTATGGAAGAAGACGAGGAAATTCACGTATTATCATTTTGAATTCTATATGTGATTTATCAATTCAAGTCAAATGCAATTAATTATAAACATATGTGAATTTCTTGAGCTTCCAACTTGTTCCTTTTGATTATTATTAGTTGAAACTTAACACTTGTAATGTTGTCTAGAGCTTCAACATTCTCTCGGGAGAGACACAGGCATTGTTAAATTTTCAACATGAAAGAACTTCATTACACTGTCAAAGTTTACTTTATCAAAATAAGGGTAGTTTAATTTGTCTGAATCCTCTCTTTGCAAGATGAAAGATTTAGCTTCTCTCTATCTTTATGTTTCGCTCGAAACGGAAGCTGTGAAAAGACTCCACCAAAATGCATTTTGATTGTCACTTTTAACAAATCAAAATAGCTTGGTGCATACAAATTCAGGAGATCTCCAAGCTCAGAAGCTTGCACCAGCTCGGAAGAACTACAGTAGAAAATTCAGTGCAGCTATAACGTGTTGAGATATTGACACATGAAGGTTACGAAACAATCATCTAGGGTGAAGCGGATCCTTCTGCGGGGGCATAGCCACAATTGTCGCGTCGGGGCAGCGGCGTCGTTAGCTCGCGTCGGCGACCTGCTCGCCCAACTCCTCTATGGCATCTTTCCGTGACGTTACAAGATGGGGCGACCTAGCTCCATGCAGCATTGGTGCTGGCCGCACCAGCTTCCTGCGGCGCCCCCCTTCGACTGCGTTGTCTCCCTTCAGCAGCTCCTATAGAGTAGAAACGGAAACGGACATTCCCAAGACATAGCCAACAATTTACCTATAATTTTGAGAGGGGTTATCTACAAAACAAGCTCAAGTGGATGGTCAGAACCACACATGTGATATGCCACCATTCGCTGCCGATCCAATGCTCTACATAGCAAGTTTGCAGATTTTCACTGATTATGGATTTTCTGAATAAGTCGCCCAAGAAAAAAATGTGTAGGTATATGATTGGTAATTATAAATGTTCCCCTCTACTTGAATCAGTTAGCTAAATTGTTCCATGAACAATTTGAATTTTAAAGTATTCATAGTGTTCGAGTAAGTACATATATTAATCGGGACCTGCATTGCACGTGCAAGCTTACTAGTCTTTGAAAGTTTGTTCACAACCATTCGGACCACTTGATTCGGGTGATGTTTTGCCGTCACCTGCAGGCATGTATCGGTACGACCGTGTTTTTCCACGCAAACCGGAAATAAAGTGTGTGTGTGTGTGTGTGACGGGGGAGGGCTTTTACGGGTTTCCGGACCACTGTCATGCCCACTTCCGACTGCCCTGGCCTCTCCCGCATCTGCACGCATTCGTGCCCGAAGCCAGCTGCCCGCATTATTCATGCCGGCCCAGAGCGGAAGCGGCCGCTCACTAGAGCCGGCATTGAAGCGGCTCACCAGCCAAGAGCGTTGCCCGCTGCTCGTCTGTTGCGCATGCCTTCTCTCCGCATTGAAACTGCATTTGTATGCCCGCCTACCTACATTAAACCGGCGTGTGTGTGCCGAGGAACCTACTTTGGCATCCCGAGAGCCACACGTCCATTCATGTGTCGGCCAACATTAAACACCTCTCTGACTGGCTCCTCGAATTCGTCTGCTATATAAACGTGGCCAGGGCTATAACCACACCGCACTTCCGTTATCCATCTCCTCCTTGTACAACACCCACCATAGCCTCTTGCGAGTAGAAGAAGGAGTTCTCCAGCATTGTAGCAGCCTGGGTTGCCTGGCGAGCCAGCCTGATACAGGTTGGCTTGACGGAAACCATTCGGATATGGCGCCACTATCATCGCTAGCCCCTCCTCGCCCGTCCAGCATGGCCAACGCCATCTCTCGGCAAATCCACCATGAGAAATGGCGGCAACGCGTCAGGCAGGTGGGGAAGGAAGCCATGTCTGTGGAGGCCGGCACGTTTGTGCCCACCGCGGACAGCGAGGAAAAGTAGATCATGGGAGCATGTCGGCGCTTGGGTCCCACGGAGACCACTGCCACCATGTCGCCGAGTGACACAACTAGTGACTTGCCCAGTGAGCGGGGGTTGACCATGTTGGGGAACGTAGTAATTTCAAAAAAATTCCTACGCACACGCAAGATCATGGTGATGCATAGCAACGAGAGGGGAGAGTGTTCTCTACATACCCTTGTAGACCGACAGCGAAAGCGTTATGACAACGCGGTTGATGTAGTCGTACGTCTTCACGGCCCGACCGATCAAGCACCGAAACTACGGCACCTCCGAGTTCTAGCACATGTTCAGCTCGATGACGATCCCCGGACTCCGATCCAGCAAAGTGTCGGGGAAGAGTTCCGTCAGCACAACGGTGTGGTGACAATCTTGATGTTCTACCATCGCAGGGCTTCGCCTAAGCACCGCTACAATATTATTAAGGATTATGGTGGAAGGGGGCACCGCACACGGCTAAGAGAACGATCACGAAGATCAACTTGTGTGTCTATGGGGTGCCTCCTGCCCCCGTATATAAAGGAGTGGAGGAGGGGAGGGCCGGCCCTCTCTATGGCGCACCCTAGGGGAGTCCTACTCCCACCAGGAGTAGGATTCCCCCTTTCCTAGTACAACTAGGAGTCCTTCCAAGTATTAGGAGTAGGAGACAAGGAAGGGGAAGAGGGAAGAGAAGGAAGGAGGGGGCGCCGCCCCTCCCCCTAGTCCAATTCGGACAAGTCAATGGGGGGCGCGCGGCCTGCCTCTCCCTCTCCCCTAAAGCCCAATAAGGCCCATATACTTCTTCTCCCGTATTTCCGTAACTCTCTGGTACTCCAAAAAATACCCGAACCACTCGGAACCTTTCCGATGTCCGAATATAGTCGTCCAATATATCAATCTTTACATCTCGACCATTTCGAGACTGCTCGTCATGTCCCCGATCTCATCCGGGACTCTGATCTCCTTCGGTACGTCAAAACTCATAAACTCATAATATAACTGTCATCGAAACCTTAAGCGTGCGGACCCTACGGGTTCGAGAACAATGTAGACATGACCGGGACACGTCTCCAGTCAATAACCAATAGCGGAACCTGGATGCTCATATTGGCTCCCACATATTCTACGAAGATCTTTATCGGTCAGACCGCATAACAACATACGTTGTTCCCTTTGTCATCGGTATGTTACTTGCCTGAGATTCGATCGTCGGTATCTCAATACCTAGTTCAATCTCGTTACCGGCAAGCCTCTTTACTCGTTCCGTAATACATCATCTCGCAACTAACTCATTAGTTGCAATGCTTGCAAGGCTTTAGTGATGTGCATTACCGAGAGGGCCCAGAGATACCTCTCCGACAATCGGAGCGACAAATCCTAATCTCGAAATACGCCAATCCAACATGTACCTTTGGAGACACCTGTAGAGATACTTTATAATCACCCAGTTACGTTGTGATGTTTGGTAGCACACAAAGTGTTCCTCCGGCAAACGGGAGTTGCATAATCTCATAGTCATAGGAACATGTATAAGTCATGAAGAAAGCAATAGCAACATACTAAACGATTGGGTGCTAAGCTAATGGAATGGGTCATGTCAATCACATCATTCTCCTAATGATTTGATCTCGTTAATCAAATGACAACACATGTCTATGGTTAGGAAACATAACCATCTTCGATCAACGAGCTAGTCAAGTAGAGGCATACTAGTGACATTTAGTTTGTCTATGTATTCACACAAGTATTATGTCTCCGGTTAATACAATTTTAGCATGAATAATAAACATTTATCATGAAATAAGAAAATAAATAATAACTTTATTATTGCCTCTAGGGCATATTTCCTTCAGTCTCCCACTTGCACTAGAGTCAATAATCTAGTTCACATCGCCATGTGATCTAACATCAATAGTTCACATCTTTATGTGGTTAACACCCATAGTTCACATCTATATGTGACCAACACCCAAAGGGTTTACTAGAGTCAGTAATCTAGTTCACATCGCTATGTGATTAACACCCAAAGAGTACTAAGGTGTGATCATGTTTTGCTTGTGAGATAATTTTAGTCAACGAGTCTGTTATATTCAGATCCGTAAGTATTTTGCAAATATCTATGTCAGCAATGCTCTGCACGGAGCTACTCTAGCTAATTGCTCCCACTTTCAATATGTATCTAGATCGAGACTTAGAGTCATCCAGATCGGTGTCAAAAATTTGTATCGACGTAACCCTTTACGATGAACCCTTTTTGTTACGTCCATAATCGAGAAACATATCCTTATTTCATCAAGGATAATTTTGACCGCTGTCCGGTGATCTACTTCCTAGATCACTATTGTACTCCCTCACTTAACACAGTGTAGGGTATACAATAGATCTGGTACACAGCATGGCATACTTTATAGAATCTATGGCTGAGGCATAGTGAATGACTTTCATTCTCTTTCTATCTTCTGTCGTGGTCGGGCTTTGAGTCTTACTCAATTTCACACCTTGTAACGCAGGCAAGAACTCTTTGTTTGACTGTTCCATTTTGAACTACTTCAAAATCTTTTCAAGGTATGTACTCTTAAAAAAAACTTATCAAGCGTCTTGATCTATCTCTATAGATCTTGATGCTCAATATGTAAGCAGCTTCACCGAGGTCTTTCTTTGAAAAAAAACTCCTTTCAAACACTCCTTTATGCTTTGAAGAATAATTCTACATTATTTTTGATCAACAATATGTCATTCACATATATTTATCAGAAATGTTGTAGTGCTCCCACTCACTTTCTTGTAAATACAGACTTCACTGCAAGTCTGTATAAAACTATATGCTTTGATCAACTCATCAAAGCGTATATTCCAACTCTGAGATGCTTGCACCAGTCCATAGATGGATCGCTGGAGCTTGCACATTTTGTTAACACCTTTAGGATTGACAAAACCTTCCGGCTACATCATATACAACTCTTCTTCCAGAAATCCATTCAGGAATGCAATTTTGACATTCATTTGCCGGATTTCATAAAATGCGGCAATTGCTAACATGATTCGGACAGACTTAAGCATAGATATGAGTGAGAAACTCTCATCATAGTCAACACCTTGAACTTGTCGAAAATCTTTTTGCGACAATTCTAGCTTTGTAGATAGTAACACTACTATCAGCGTCCGTCTTCCTCTTGAAGATCCATTTAATCTCAATGGTTCGCCGATCATTGGGCAAGTCAATCAAAGTCCATACTTTGTTCTCATACATGGATCTCATCTCAGATTTCATGGCCTCAAGCCATTTCGCGGAATCTGGGCTCATCATCGCTTCCTCATAGTTCGTAGGCTCGTCATGGTCAAGTAACATGACCTTCAGAACTAGATTACCGTACCACTCTGGTGCGGATCTCACTCTGCTTTACCTACGAGGTTCGGTAGTAACTTGATCTTAAGTTACATGATCATCATCATTAGCTTCCTCACTAATCGGTCTAGTAGTCACAGGAACAGATTTCCGTGATGAACTACTTTCCAATAAGGGAGCAGGTACAGTTACCTCATCAAGTTCTACTTTCCTCCCACTCACTTCTTTCGAGAGAAACTCCTTCTCTAGAAAGGATCCATTCTCGGCAATGAATAACTTGCCTTCGGATCTGTGATAGAAGGTGTACCCAACAGTCTCCTTTGGGTATCCTATGAAGACATATTTCTCCGATTTGGGTTTGAGCTTATCAGGATGGAACTTTTTCATATAAGCATCACAACCCCAAACTTTAAGAAATGACAACTTTGGTTGCTTGCCAAACCACAGTTCAGATTGTGTCGTCTCAACGGACTTAAATGGTGACTTAGATGGTGCCCTTTTAAACGTGAATGCAGCTATCTTTGATGCATAACCCCAAAACGATGTTGGTAAATCTGTAATAAACATCATAGATTGCACTATATCCAATAAAGTACGGTTATGACGTTCGGACACACCATTATGCTGTGGTGTCCAGGTGGCACGAATTTGTGAAACTATTCCACATAGTTTTAATTGAAGACCAAACTCGTAACTCAAATATTTTTCTCTGCGATCAGATCGTAGAAACCACATTTTTCTTTTTACGATGAGTTTCCACTTCACTCTGAAATTCTTTGAACTTCTCAAATGTTTCAGACTTATGTTTCATCAAGTAGATATACCCATATCTGCTCAAATCATATGTGAAGGTCAGAAAATAAAGATACCCGCCGCGAGCTTCAACACTCATCGGATCGCATACATCAGTATGTATTATTTCCAATAAGTCAGTTGCTCGCTCCATTGTTCCGGAGAACGGAGTCTTTAGTCATCTTGCCCATAAGGCATGGTTCGCAAGCACCAAGTGATTCATAATCAAGTGATTCCAAAATCCCATTAGCATGGAGTTTCTTCATGTGCTTTACACCAATATGACCTAAATGGCAGTGCCACAAATAAGTTGCACTATCATTATTAACTTCACATCTTTTGGTTTCAATATTATGAATATGTGTATCACTACGATCGAGATCCAATGAACTATTTTCATTGGGTGTGTAACCATATAAGGTTTTATTCATGTAAACAGAACAACAATTTATTCTCTTACTTAAATGAATAGCCGTATTACAATAAACATGATCAAATCATATTCATGCTCAACGCAAACACCAAATACCACTTATTTAGATTCAACACTAATCCCGAAAGTATAGGGAGTGTGCGATGATGATCATATCAATCTTGGAACCACTTCCAACACACATCGTCACTTCACCCTTAACTAGTCTCTGTTTATTCTGCAACTCCCGTTTCGAGTTACTAATCTTAGCAACTGAACTAGTATCAAATACCGAGGGGTTGCTATAAACACTAGTAAAGTACACATCAATAATATGTATCAAATATACTTATGCTCACTTTGCCATCCTTCTTATCCGCCAATCACTTGGGGTAGTTCCACTTCCAGTGACAAGTCCCTTTGCAGCAGAAGCACTTAGTCTCAGGCTTAGGACCAGACTTGGGCTTCTTCACTTGAGCAGCAACTTGCTTGCTATTTTTCTTGAAGTTCCCCTTTTCCCTTTGCCCTTTTCTTGAAACTAGTGATCTTGTCAACCATCAACACTTGATGTTTTTCTCGATTTCTACCTTCATCGATTTCATCATCATGAAAAGCTCGGGAGTCATTTTCGTCATCCCTTGCATACTATAGTTCATCACGAAGTTCTACTAACTTGGTGATGGTGACTAGAGAATTCTGTCAATCACTATTTTATCTGGAAGATTAACTCCCACTTGATTCAAGCGATTGTAGTACCCAGACAATCTGAGCACATGCTCACTAGTTGAGCGATTCTCCTTCATCTTTTAGCTATAGAACTTGTTGGAGACTTCATATCTCTCAACTCGGGTATTTGCTTGAAATATTAACTTCAACTCCTAGAACATCTCATATGGTCCATGACGTTCAAAACGTCTTTGAAGTCCCGATTCTAAGCCGTTAAGCATGGTGCACTAAACTATCAAGTAGTCATCATATTGAGCTAGCCAAACATTCATAATGTCTGCATCTGCTCCTAGAATAGGTCTATCACCTAGCGGTGCATCAAGGACATAATTCTTCTGTGCAGCAATGAGGATAAACCTCAGATCACGGATCCAATCCGCATCATTGCTACTAACATATTTCAACACAATTTTATCTAGGAACATATCAAAATAAACACAGGGAAGCAACAACGCGAGCTATTGATCTACAGCATGATTTGTAAAATACTACCAGGACTAAGTTCATGATAAATTTAAGTTCAATTAATCATATTACTTAAGAACTCCCACTTAGACAGACATCTCTCTAGTCATCTAAGTAATCACGTGATCCAAATCAACTAAGCCATGTCCGATCATCACGTGAGATGGAGTAGTTTTCAATGGTGAACATCACTATGTTGATCATATCTACTATATGATTCACGTTCGACCTTTCGGTCTCCGTGTTCCGAGGCCATATCTGTATATGCTAGGCTCGTCAAGTTTAACCTGAGTATTCCGCGTGTGCAACTATTTTGCACCCGTTGTATTTGAACGTAGATCCTATCACACCCGATCATCACGTGGTGTCTCAGCACGAAGAACTTTCGCAACGGTGCATACTCAGGGAGAACACTTCTTGATAATTAGTCAGAGATCATCTTAAAATGCTACTGTCAAACTAAGCAAAGTAAGATGTATAAAAGATAAACATCATATGCAATCAAAATATGTGACATGATATGGCCATCATCATCTTGCGCCTTTGATCTCCATCTCCAAAGTACTGTCATGATCTCTATCGTCACCGGCATGACACCATGATCTCCATCATCTTGATCTATATCAGTGTGTCGTCACGTGGTTGTCTCGCCAACAATTGCTCTTGCAACTATTGCTATCGCATAGTGATAAAGTAAAGCAATTATTGGGCGCTTGCATCTTATGCAATAGAGAGACAACCATAAGGATTTTGCCAGTTGTCGATAACTTCAACAAAACATGATCATCTCATACAACAACTTATATCTCATCATGTCTTCACCATATCACATCACAACATGCCCTGCAAAAACAAGTTAGACATCCTCTACTTTGTTGTTGCAAGTTTTATGTAGCTGCTACTGGGCTTAGTAAGAACCGTTTTTACCTACGCATCAAAAACCACAATGATAGTTTGTCAAGTTGGTGCTGTTTTTAACCTTCGCAAGGACCGGACGTAGCCACACTCGGTTCAACTAAAGTTGGAGAAACTGACACCCGCCAGCCACCTGTGTGCAAAGCACGTCGGTAGAACCAGTCTCGCGTAAGCGTACGCGTAATGTCGGTCCGGGCCGCTTCATCCAACAATACCACCGAACCAAAGTATGACATGCTGGTAAGCAGTATGACTTATATCGCCCACAACTCACTTGTGTTCTACTCGTGCATATAATATCAACACATAAAACCTAGGCTCGGATGCCACTGTTGGGGAACGTAGTAATTTCAAAAAAATTCCTACGCACACGCAAGATCATGGTGATGCATAGCAACAAGAGGGGAGAGTGTTGTCTACGTACCCTTGTAGACCGACGGCGTAAGCGTTATGACAACGCGGTTGATGTAGTCGTACGTCTTCACGGCCCGACCGATCAAGCACTGAAACTACGACACCTCCGAATTCTAGCACACGTTCAGCTCGATGACGATCCCCGGACTCCAATCCAGCAAAGTGTCGGGGAAGAGTTCCGTCAGCACGACGGCGTGGTGACGATCTTGATGTTCTACCGTCGCAGGGCTTCGCCTAAGCATCGCTACAGTATTATCGAGGATTATGGTGGAAGGGGACACCGCACATGGCTAAGAGAACGATCACGAAGATCAACTTGTGTGTCTATGGGGTGCCTCCTGCCCCCGTATATAAAGGAGTGGAGGAGGGGAGGGCCGGCCCTCTCTATGGCGCTCCCTAGGGGAGTCCTACTCCCACCGGGAGTAGGATTCCCCCTTTCCTAGTACAACTAGGAGTCCTTCCAAGTAGTAGGAGTAGGAGACAAGGAAGGGGAAGAGGGAAGAGAAGGAAGGAGGGGGCGCCGCCCCTCCCCCTACTCCAATTCGGACTAGTCAATGGGGGGCGCGACCTGCCTCTCCCTCTCCCCTAAAGCCCAATAAGGCCCATATACTTTTTCTCCCGTATTCCCGTAACTCTTCGGTACTCCGAAAAATACCCGAACCACTTGGAACCTTTCCGATGTCCGAATATAGTCATCCAATATATCGATCTTTACGTCTCGACCATTTAGAGACTCCTCGTCATGTCCCCGATCTTATCCGGGACTCCGAACTCCTTCGGTACATAAAAACTCATAAACTCATAATATAACTGTCATAAACCTTAAACGTGCGGACCCTACGGGTTCAAGAACAATGTAGACATGACCGAGACACGTCTCCAGTAAATAACCAATAGCGGAACCTGGATGCTCATATTGGCTCCCACATATTCTACGAAGATCTTTATCGGTCAGACCGCATAACAACATACGTTGTTCCCTTTGTCATCGGTATGTTACTTGCCCGAGATTCGATCGTCGGTATCTCAATACCTAGTTCAATCTCGTTACTGGCAAGCCTCTGTACTCGTTCCGTAATACATCATCCCGCAACTAACTCATTAGTTGCAATGCTTGCAAGGCTTAAGTGATGTGCATTACCGAGAGGGCCCATAGATACCTCTCCGACAATCGGAGTGACAAATCCTAATCTTGAAATACGCCAACCCAACAAGTACCTTCGGAGACACCTGTAGAGCACCTTTATAATCACCCAGTTACGTTGTGACGTTTGGTAGCACACAAAGTGTTCCTCTGGTAAACGGGAGTTGCATAATCTCATAGTCATAGGAACATGTATAAGTCATGAAGAAAGCAATAGCAACATACTAAACGATCGTGTGCTAAGCTAAAGGATTGGGTCATGTCAATCACATCATTCTCCTAATGATGTGATCCCGTTAATCAAATGACAACTCATGTCTATGGTTAGGAAACATAACCATCTTTGATCAACGAGCTAGTCAAGTAGAGGCATACTAGTGACACTCTGTTTGTCTATGTATTCACACATGTATTATGTTTCCGGTTAATACAATTCTAGCATGAATAATAAACATTTATCATGATATAAGGGAATAAATAATAACTTTATTATTGCCTCTAGGGCATATTTCCTTCAGTCTCCCACTTGCACTAGAGTCAATAATCTAGATTACACGGTAATGATTCTAACACCCATGGAGCCTTGGTGATGATCATGTTTTTCTCGTGGAAGAGGCTTAGTCGACGGGTCTGCAACATTCAGATCCGTATGTATCTTGCAAATTTCTATGTCTCCCACCTGGACTAGATCCCGGATGGAATTGAAGCATCTCTTGATGTGCTTGGTTCTCTTGTGAAATCTGGATTCCTTCGCCAAGGCAATTGCACCAGTATTGTCACAAAAGATTTTCATTGGACTCGATGTACTAGGTATGACACCTAGATCGGATATAAACTCCTTCATCCAGACTCCTTCATTTGCTGCTTCCAAAGCAGCTATGTACTCTGCTTCACATGTAGATCCCGCCACGACGCTTTGTTTAGAACTACACCAACTGACAGCTCCACCGTTCAATGTAAACACGTATCCGGTTTGTGATTTAGAATCGTCCAGATCAGTGTCAAAGCTTGCATCAATGTAACCATTTACGATGAGCTCTTTGTCACCTCCATAAATGAGAAACATATCCTTAGTCCTTTTCAGGTATTTCAGGATGTTCTTGACCGCTGTCCAGTGATCCACTCCTGGATTACTTTGGTACCTCCCTCCTAAACTTATAGCAAGGCACACATCAGGACTGGTACACAGCATTGCATACATGATAGAGCCTATGGCTGAAGCATAGGGAACATCTTTCATTTTCTCTCTATCTTCTGCAATGGTCGGGCATTGAGTCTTACTCAACTTCACACCTTGTAACACATGCAAGAACCCTTTCTGTCGGGGGTTAGGTGCGACATATGCCAAAGGATGGCTTATCATGGTGGGGGCGAGTAGAACGTCGCCGGTGCCTGGAAACGGGATGAGGCGAAGACATGCACGCCGGTGAATCTTACCCAGCTTCAGGGCTCTCCGAGGAGATAATACCCCTACTGCTGCTCTGCGGGGTCTCCGCATGATCACTATGGCAAAGTGTTTACACGGTTGCTCCTTGAGCTGTTTCCTGGAGGTAGGAGAGGGCAAGGCTAGCTCTCTCTCCCTCCTATATGATCTGGCCTAGAGCTAATGGGTTCCAACCCTTTGCATGGGTGCCCTAGGGGGTTTATATAGGCCTACCCCCTGGGGGTACAATGGTAATCCGGCTGGACGCGGCCCAGCCGTCAGCGCCTCTGGCCTCCGTCTTCCCCGCCGACCGCTGGGGCCCGCCGACTGGTGGGCCCCGCCGACTGGCCTGGTATGGAGCCGACAGGCCGCGTCCGCCGCGGGCGGGTCTTGCCGGCCGCTGATTACTGTAGTCGTGTTTCTGATGACGCGGGCTTGATCATGGGGTCATGGCAACAACCCCGCCGCCTGGCGGGCGATCACTATTGCCACTCTCCATCACATCTTGATTAATGGCGCATGGGCCCTGGGGGAGGGCTCGGCCGACTCCCCGGGCCCGACTCCCGACGGGTCCGTCTGGTGGTCCTCTTGCCGTCTCCTGGGGTCTTACTGACTGGTGAGGCCCGCTGCCTCTGGGCCGTACAGACAAGTCGTCGTGGGTGCAGGATTTGGTCCTGTGGTGCTGACGTCAGGGCCGGCATGGCAACAGTGCCACGCCGCACGGAGGTCTTCCGGGGTACGGCGTGCTGTGGCCCTGCCTGCCCTCGGTAAGGGGCGGGAGTGGGCTGAAGGAAATATGCCCTAGAGGCAATAATAAAGTTATTATTTATTTCCTTATAATCATGATAAATGTTTATTATTCATGCTAGAATTGTATTAACCGGAAACATAATACATGTGTGAATACATAGACAAACAAAGTGTCACTAGTATGCCTCTACTTGACTAGCTCGTTAATCAAAGATGGTTATGTTTCCTAACCATGAACAATGAGTTGTTATTTGATTAACGGGATCACATCATTAGTTGAATGATCTGATTGACATGACCCATTCCATTAGCTTAGCACCCGATCGTTTAGTATGTTGCTATTGCTTTCTTCATGACTTATACATGTTCCTATAACTATGAGATTATGCAACTCCCGTTTACCGGAGGAACACTTTGGGTACTACCAAACGTCACAACGTAACTGGGTGATTATAAAGGAGTACTACAGGTGTCTCCAAAGGTACATGTTGGGTTGGCGTATTTCGAGATTAGGTTTTGTCACTCCGATTGTCGGAGAGGTATCTCTGGGCCCTCTCGGTAATGCACATCACATAAGCCTTGCAAGCATTACAACTAATATGTTAGTTGTGAGATGATGTATTACGGAACGAGTAAAGAGACTTGCCGGTAACGAGATTGAACTAGGTATTGGATACCGACGATCGAATCTCGGGCAAGTAACATACCGATGACAAAGGGAACAACGTATGTTGTTATGCGGTCTGACCGATAAAGATCTTCGTAGAATATGTAGGAGCCAATATGGGCATCCAGGTCCCGCTATTGGTTATTGACCGGAGACGTGTCTCGGTCATGTCTACATTGTTCTCGAACCCGTAGGGTCCGCACGCTTAAGGTTACGATGACAGTTATATTATGAGTTTATGCATTTTGATGTACCGAAGGTTGTTCGGAGTCCCGGATG
This sequence comes from Triticum aestivum, assembly GCF_018294505.1. Lineage (NCBI taxonomy): Eukaryota > Viridiplantae > Streptophyta > Magnoliopsida > Poales > Poaceae > Triticum > Triticum aestivum. The sequence goes on along the minus strand of NC_057794.1, from coordinate 500,148,467 downwards.
TGATCACGGACATGACGAGGAGTCTCGAAATGGTCGAGACGTAAAGATTGATATATTGGAAGCCTATGTTTGGATATCGGAAGTGTTCCGGGTGAAATCGGGATTTTACCGGAGTACCGGGAAGGTTACCGGAACCCCCCGGGAGCTAAATGGGCCATGATGGGCCTTAGTGGAAAAGAGAAGAGGCAGCCCTACATGGGCTGTGCGCCTCCCCCTTCCCCTAGTCCTATTAGGACTAGGAGAGGTGGCCGGCCCCCTCTCTCTCTTTTCCCCCTCCGTGAATCCTATTCCAACTAGGATTGGGGGGGGGGGGAATCCTACTCCCAGAGGGAGTAGGACTCTCCTGGCGCACCCCTTGTGGCCGGCCAGCCTCCCCCCTTTGGTCCTTTATATACTGAGGTAGAGGCACCCTAGAACACACAAGTTGATCCACGTGATCTATTCCTTAGCCGTGTGCGGTGCCCCCAGCCACCATAATCCTCGATAATACTGTAGCAGAGTTTAGGCGAAGCCCTGCTGCCGTAGTGCATCAAGATCGTCCCCACGCCGTCGTGCTGACGGAACTCTTCCCCGACACTTTGCTGGATCGGAGTCCGGGGATCGTCATCGAGCTGAACGTGTGCTCGAACTCGGAGGTGCCATAGTTTCGGTGCTTGATCGGTTGGATCGTGAAGACGTACGACTACTTCCTCTACGTTGCGTCAACGCTTCCGCAGTCGGTCTGCGTGGGTATGTAGACAACACTCTCCCATCTCGTTGCTATGCATCACACGATCTTGCGTGGGCGTAGGAAATTTTTTGAAATTACTACGAAACCCAACAGTGGCATCCGAGCCTAGGTTATTTATGTTGATGTTATATGCACGAGTAGAACACAAGTGAGTTGTGGGCGATATAAGTCATACTGCCTACCAGCATGTCATACTTTGGTTTGGCGGCATTGTTGGACGAGACGACCCAGACCAACCTTACGCGTACGCTTACGCGAGACCGGTTCCCCTGACGTGCTTTGCAGACAGGTGGCTTGCGGGCGACTGTCTCTCCAACTTTAGTTGAACCAAGTATGGCTACGCCCGGTCCTTGCGAAGGTTAAAACGGAGTCTATTTGACAAACTATCGTTGTGGTTTTGATGCGTAGGTGAGATTGGTTCTTGCTTAAGCCCGTAGCAACCATGTAAAACTTGCAACAACAAAGTAGAGGACGTCTAACTTGTTTTTGCAGGGCATGTTGTGATGTGATATGGTCAAGACATGATGCTGAATTTTAATGTATGAGATGATCATGTTTTGTAACCGAGTTATCGGCAACTGGCAGGAGCCATATGGTTGTCGCTTTATTGTATGCAATGAAATCGCGATGTAATGCTTTACTTTATTACTAAGCGGTAGTGATAGTCGTGGAAGCATAAGCTTGGCGAGACGACAACGATGCTACGATGGAGATCAAGGTGTCACGCCGGTGACGATGGTGATCACGACGGTGCTTCGGAGATGGAGATCACAAGCACAAGATGATGATGGCCATATCATATCACTTATATTGATTGCATGTGATGTTTATCCTTTTATGCATCTTATCTTGCTTTGATTGACGGTAGCATTATAAGATGATCTCTCACTAAATTATCAAGAAGTGTTCTCCCTGAGTATGCACCGTTGCGAAAGTTCTTCGTGCTGAGACACCACGTGATGATCGGGTGTGATAGGTTCTACGTTCAAATACAACGGGTGCAAAACAGTTGCACACGCGGAATACTCAGGTTATACTTGACGAGCCAAGCATATACAGATATGGCCTCGGAACACGGAGACCGAAAGGTCGAGCGTGAATCATATAGTAGATATGATCAACATAACGATGTTCACCATTGAAAACTACTCCATCTCACGTGATGATCGGTTATGGTTTAGTTGATTTGGATCACGTAATCACTTAGAGGATTAGAGGGATGTCTATCTAAGTGGGAGTTCTTTAATTAATTTGATTAACTGAACTTAAATTTATCATGAAACTTAGTACCTGATTAGTATCTTGCTTGTTTATGTTTGATTGTAGATAGATGGCTCGTGCTGTTGTTCCGTTGAATTTTAATGCGTTCCTTGAGAAAGCAAAGTTGAAAGATGATGGTAGCAATTACACGGACTGGGTCCGTAACTTGAGGATTATCCTCATTGCTGCACAGAAGAATTACGTCCTGGAAGCACCGCTGGGTGCCAGGCCTGCTGCAGGAGCAACGCCGGATGTTATGAACGTCTGGCAGAGCAAAGCTGATGACTACTCGATAGTTCAGTGTGCCATGCTTTACGGCTTAGAATCGGGACTTCAACGACGTTTTGAACGTCATGGAGCATATGAGATGTTCCAGGAGTTGAAGTTAATATTTCAAGCAAATGCCCGGATTGAGAGATATGAAGTCTCCAATAAGTTCTATAGCTGCAAGATGGAGGAGAACAGTTCTGTCAGTGAGCATATACTCAAAATGTCTGGGTATAATAATCACTTGATTCAATTGGGAGTTAATCTTCCAGATGATTGCGTCATTGACAGAATTCTTCAATCACTGCCACCAAGCTACAAGAGCTTCGTGATGAACTATAATATGCAAGGGATGAACAAGACTATTCCCGAGCTCTTCGCGATGCTGAAAGCTGCGGAGGTAGAAATCAAGAAGGAGCATCAAGTGTTGATGGTCAACAAGACCACTAGTTTCAAGAAAAAGGGCAAAGGGAAGAAGAAGGGGAACTTCAAAAAGAACGGCAAGCAAGTTGCTACTCAAGAGAAGAAACCCAAACCTGGACCTAAGCCTGAAACTGAGTGCTTCTATTGCAAGCAGACTGGTCACTGGAAGCGGAACTGCCCCAAGTATTTGGCGGATAAGAAGGATGGCAAGGTGAACAAAGGTATATGTGATATACATGTTATTGATGTGTACCTTACTAATGCTCGCAGTAGCACCTGGTATTTGATACTGGTTCTGTTGCTAATATTTGCAACTCGAAACAGGGACTACGGATTAAGCGAAGATTGGTTAAGGACGAGGTGATGATGCGCGTGGGAAACGGTTCCAAAGTCGATGTGATCGCAGTCGGCACGCTACCTCTACATCTACCTTCGGGATTAATATTAGACCTAAATAATTGTTATTTGGTGCCAGCGTTGAGCATGAACATTATATCTGGATCTTGTTTAATGCGAGACGGTTTTTCATTTAAATCAGAGAATAATGGTTGTTCTATTTATATGAGTAATATCTTTTATGGTCATGCACCCTTGAAGAGTGGTCTATTCTTGTTGAACCTCGATAGTAGTAACACACATATTCATAATGTTGAAGCCAAAAGATGCAGAGTTGATAATGAGAGTGCAACTTATTTGTGGCACTGCCGTTTAGGTCATATCGGTGTAAAGCGCATGAAGAAACTTCATACTCATGGACTTTTGGAACCACTTGATTATGAATCACTTGGTACTTGCGAACCATGCCTCATGGGCAAGATGACCAAAACACCGTTCTCCGGTACTATGGAGAGAGCAACAGATTTGTTGGAGATCATACATACAGATGTATGTGGTCCGATGAATATTGAGGCTCGTGGCGGATATCGTTATTTTCTCACCTTCACAGATGATTTAAGCAGATATGGGTATATCTACTTAATGAAACATAAGTCTGAAACATTTGAAAAGTTCAAAGAATTTCAGAGTGAAGTTGAAAATCATCGTAACAAGAAAATAAAGTTTCTACGATCTGATCATGGAGGAGAATATTTAAGTTATGAGTTTGGTGTACATTTGAAAAATTGTGGAATAGTTTCGCAACTCATGCCACCCGGAACACCTCAGCGTAATGGTGTGTCCGAACGTCGTAATCGTACTTTACTAGATATGGTGCGATCTATGATGTCTCTTACTGATTTACCGCTATCGTTTTGGGGATACGCTCTAGAGACGGCCGCATTCACGTTAAATAGGGCACCATCAAAATCCGTTGAGACGACGCCTTATGAACTGTGGTTTGGCAAGAAACCGAAGTTGTCGTTTCTGAAAGTTTGGGGCTGCAATGCTTATGTGAAAAAGCTTCAACCTGATAAGCTCGAACCCAAATCGGAGAAATGTGTCTTCATAGGATATCCAAAGGAAACTATTGGATACACCTTCTATCACAGATCCGAAGGCAAGACTTTTGTTGCTAAATTCGGAAACTTTCTAGAGAAGGAGTTTCTCTCGAAAGAAGTGAGTGGGAGGAAAGTAGAACTTGACGAGGTAACTGTACCTGCTCCCTTATTGGAAAGTAGTACATCACAGAAAACTGTTTCGGTGACACCAACACCAGTTAGTGAGGAAGCTAATGATAATGATCATGAAACTTCAGATCAAGATACTACTGAACCTCGTAGATCAACCAGAGTGAGATCCGCACCAGAGTGGTACGGTAATCCTGTTCTGGAAGTCATGCTACTAGATCATGATGAACCTACGAACTATGAAGAAGCGATGGTGAGCCCAGATTCCGCAAAATGGCTTGAAGCCATGAAATCTGAGATGGGATCCATGTATGAGAACAAAGTATGGACTTTGGTTGACTTGCCCGATGATCGGCAAGCAATTGAGAATAAATGGATCTTCAAGAAGAAGACTGACGCTGACGGAAATATTACTGTCTACAAAGCTCGACTTGTCGCGAAAGGTTTTCGGCAAGTTCAAGGGATTGACTACGATGAGACCTTCTCACCCGTAGCAATGCTTAAGTCCGTCCGAATCATGTTAGCGATTGCCGCATTTTATGATTATGAAATTTGGCAAATGGATGTCAAAACTGCATTCCTGAATGGATTTCTGGAAGAAGAGTTGTATATGATGCAACCAGAAGGTTTTGTCGATCCAAAAGGAGCTAACAAAGTGTGCAAGCTCCAGCGATCCATTTATGGACTGGTGCAAGCCTCTCGGAGTTGGAATAAACGCTTTGATAGTGTGATCAAAGCATTTGGTTTTATACAGACTTTCGGAGAAGCCTGTATTTACAAGAAAGTGAGTGGGAGCTCTGTAGCATTTCTGATATTATATGTGGATGACATATTACTAATTGGAAATGATATAGAATTTCTGGATAGCATAAAGGGATACTTGAATAAAAGTTTTTCAATGAAAGACCTCGGTGAAGCTGCTTACATATTAGGCATAAAGATCTATAGAGATAGATCAAGACGCTTAATTGGACTTTCACAAACAACATACCTTGACAAAATTTTGAAGAAGTTCAAAATGGATCAAGCAAAGAAAGGATTCTTGCCTGTGTTACAAGGTGTGAAATTGAGTAGGACTCAATGCCCGACCACTGCAGAAGATAGAGAGAATATGAAAGATGTTCCCTATGCATCAGCGATAGGATCTATCATGTATGCAATGCTGTGTACCAGACCTGATGTGTGCCTTGCTATAAGTCTAGCAGGGAGGTACCAAAGTAATCCAGGAGTGGATCACTGGACAGCGGTCAAGAACATCCTGAAATACCTGAAAAGGACTAAGGATATGCTTCTCGTATATGGAGGTGACAAAGAGCTCGTCGTAAAAGGTTACGTTGATGCAAGCTTTGACACTGATCCGGACGATTCTAAATCGCAAACCGGATACGTGTTTACAATAAACGGTGGAGCTGTCAGTTGGTGCAGTTCTAAACAAAGCGTCGTAGCGGGATCTACATGTGAAGCGGAGTACATAGCTGCTTCGGAAGCAGCAAACGAAGGAGTCTGGATGAAGGAGTTCATATCCGATCTAGGTGTCATACCTAGTGCATCGGGTCCAATGAAAATCTTTTGTGACAATACTGGTGCAATTGCCTTGGCAAAGGAATCCAGATTTCACAAGAGAACCAAGCACATCAAAAGACGCTTCAATTCCATCCGGGATCTAGTCCAGGTGGGAGACATAGAGATTTGCAAGATACATACGGATCTGAATATTGCAGACCCGTTGACTAAGCCTCTTCCACGAGCAAAACATGATCAGCACCAAGGCTCCATGGGTGTTAGAATCATTACAGTGTAATCTAGATTATTGACTCTAGTGCAAGTGGGAGACTGAAGGAAATATGCCCTAGAGGCAATAATAAAGTTATTATTTATTTCCTTATAATCATGATAAATGTTTATTATTCATGCTAGAATTGTATTAACCGGAAACATAATACATGTGTGAATACATAGACAAACAAAGTGTCACTAGTATGCCTCTACTTGACTAGCTCGTTAATCAAAGATGGTTATGTTTCCTAACCATGAACAATGAGTTGTTATTTGATTAACGAGGTCACATCATTAGTTGAATGATCTGATTGACATGACCCATTCCATTAGCTTAGCACCCGATCGTTTAGTATGTTGCTATTGCTTTCTTCATGACTTATACATGTTCCTATAACTATGAGATTATGCAACTCCCGTTTACCGGAGGAACACTTTGGGTACTACCAAACGTCACAACGTAACTGGGTGATTATAAAGGAGTACTATAGGTGTCTCCAAAGGTACATGTTGGGTTGGCGTATTTCGAGATTAGGATTTGTCACTCCGATTGTCGGAGAGGTATCTCTGGGCCCTCTCGGTAATGCACATCACATAAGCCTTGCAAGCATTACAACTAATATGTTAGTTGTGAGATGATGTATTACGGAACGAGTAAAGAGACTTGTCGGTAACGAGATTGAACTAGGTATTGGATACCGACGATCGAATCTCGGGCAAGTAACATAACGATGAGAAAGGGAACAACGTATGTTTTTATGCGCTCTGACCGATGATCTTCGTAGAATATGTAGGAGCCAATATGGGCATCCAGGTTCCGCTATTGGTTATTGACCGGAGACGTGTCTCGGTCATGTCTACATTGTTCTCGAACCCGTAGGGTCCGCACGCTTAAGGTTACGATGACAGTTATGTTATGAGTTTATGCATTTTGATGTACCGAAGGTTGTTCGGAGTCCCGGATGTGATCACGGACATGACGAGGAGTCTCGAAATGGTCGAGACGTAAGATTGAGATATTGGAAGCCTATGTTTGGATATCGGAAGTGTTCCGGGTGAAATCGGGATTTTACTGGAGTACCGGGAAGGTTACCGGAACCCCCCGGGAGCTAAATGGGCCATGATGGGCCTTAGTGGAAAAGAGAAGAGGCAGCCCTACATGGGCTGTGCGCCTCCCCCTTCCCCTAGTCCTATTAGGACTAGGAGAGGTGGCCGGCCCCCTCTCTCTCTTTTCCCCCTCCGCGAATCCTATTCCAACTAGGATTGGGGGGGGGGGGGGAATCCTACTCCCAGAGGGAGTAGGACTCTCCTGGCGCACCCCTTGTGGCCGGCCAGCCTCCCCCCTTTGGTCCTTTATATACTGAGGTAGAGGCACCCTAGAACACACAAGTTGATCCACGTGATCTATTCCTTAGCCGTGTGCGGTGCCCCCAGTCACCATAATCCTCGATAATACTGTAGCAGAGTTTAGGCGAAGCCCTGCTGCCGTAGTGCATCAAGATCGTCACCACGTCGTCGTGCTGATGGAACTCTTCCCCGACACTTTGCTGGATCGAAGTCCGGGGATCGTCATCGAGCTGAACGTGTGCTCGAACTCGGAGGTGCCATAGTTTCGGTGCTTGATCGGTTGGATCATGAAGACGTACGACTACTTCCTCTACGTTGCGTCAACGCTTCCGCAGTCGGTCTGCGTGGGTACATAGACAACACTCTCCCATCTCGTTGCTATGCATCACATGATCTTGCGTGTGCGTAGGAAATTTTTTGAAATTACTACGAAACCCAACATGGGCTTCACTGTAGCCACTCCTCAGCCCCGTCCCTCTTGATGAGGTCATGGGGTTTGTTGGAGTCGCGGGCCGACTCCCCAAAGCCGGCTTCTCTGGAGGTCGCCAGATAGGAGTCGGCTTATCATGAAGCCGTCCATGGATTCGGCCGGGTGTGGGCAGTCGGCCGTGTTGCCGCCGACTTCTCAGAAGGCGGCTCTTCGTTCTGGGGTCTTGAGGGGCGTAGCCTGCCCCGATGTCTTGAAAGATTATGGGCCTCGGGTTGGCCTACCCGTGGCCCATTTCTCTGACAATAGTCCCCGATGCTGGTGAGGCGCCGCGGACGATCGGCCGAGAAGCCTCAGCAGTTTCTCTCTCCGGGTGCTCAACACATGGCTCTTGGTTGACTCTCGCCGGGCCGGCTAGAAGGAGTCGGACTCACCCAACTCTGAATCGCACAATATTTCGAACGTCGCGGCGGGATCCAAGTAGCATGCTTGCTAAGCCTCCGGGCCGCCGCCCGTTCTGGGCCTGTCATGCAATGACATGTGGCTGGGCCATTCTGCCAGCCTATGCATGCGATGGGACAGGCCCATAGGCGGGGCCTGCCACTACCGTGCCTCGGCGCCCGAGCAGATCCGTTGTGGCCCCGGCGGACGGTTGGGATCCCCGTGGAGTTACTGCGCGTAGTAACTTTGTCGTGGAACGTGGGGGTCATGAGGGCGTGGGCGTAGTAAATCCCACGGCCGCCCCCTCGGCTTCGCAGCCCACGAGGCTATTAGTAGGTGAAAGAGGGGGGCATGCGCGCTCCTCCTTCCCACCACTCCTCGCTCTCCTCCTTCTCACTGTTCCTCGCTCTCCTTCTTCTTCTTCTTCTTGTTCTTCTTCTTCGCGCCGCCGCGCGCCCAAGCTTCGGCGAACGCCGCAGCGATCAGCTCGCGATGAGCTCTTCCTCTGCCGCCACGCCTCCCCCGGTGCGCTCCGGCACCTGGGACGGCTCCGAAGTTCACGACGACCACATCGAGTTCCTCCACCGGACTCGTCGGCTCCCCGGCGAGGATCACGTGCGGGTGCGTCTTGCGTCGAAGGGGGAGATTTCCCCCGCGCCGCAGGAGGGCGAGCGGGTCATCTTCCGCTCGCACTACTTGCGCGGGTTGGGGCTGCCGGCGAGCAGTTTCTTCCGATCCTTCCTGGAGTTCTACGGCCTCCAGCCGCACCACCTCACCCCCAACACGGTGGTGCTGTTGTCCGCCTTCGTGGCCTTGTGCGAAGGCTTCCTCAGAGTCCTCCCCACCCTCGAGCTCTAGGGGGAGTTCTTCTTCTCCAAGCTCGGCACCCAGGCTGCAGGCGTGCCGGCTCAATGCGGCGCTTTGATCGCCGTGCGAAGGTCGGGGCCGACAACCCCTTCCCCTCCATCTCGCTGATAAAGTTGGTGAAGATGTGGCAGAGATCATACTTCTACATCAGGAGCGTCTCCACGAGGGGCGACTGGGTCAACCTGCCGGCTTTCGAAACCGGCCCGCCGGCTGGGAGACTGCCCAACTGGTTGTACCGGGCCAAGTCGCTGACGCCTGCGGGAGCCAGCGCCATCGCGCGACTCTGAAAGCTGACGCAGTCAGAGGGCTTGACTGGTCCGGACCTGCTGGCCGCCTTTGTGGCGCGCCAAGTTCTCCCGCTCCAATGCCGCCCCCATATGATATGCCAAATGAGCGGGCACCGCGACCCGAGTCGGATGTGCACCAAGGACATGCCTCACGAGGAGGTGGACTTCATGGTGAACTACCTCTCGGACAGCAAGCTCCTGGAGGATTGGCGGTTCGGCAAGGAGCCGTACTCTCGCGTCAACCCCCGCCTGTGGTGAGTTGCCCTTCCTTTCTTTCTTTGGACCGTCTTCTTTCTCGCCGAGTTTGTTTTGACCAGTCAGCTTTGGTCAGAATCCCCTCCTCCACCCGCCAGCCGGCACCTTGGGGCAGGCCCGCGAGTTCCTCGCCGACCGGGCGGAGAGCGACATCGACGACCCTGATCTGGGGGCGGCGGCTCTAGAGGACGACGCCGAGGGAGGAGGAGGGGCAGCAGGCGACTTTAGGCCTTCGGCCACTTCCGCCGACTGGTCTGACGACGACGCCGAGGGAGAAGTCGCCCCCCGCCATCGGCTAGGAGCCAGCCAGCCTGGCGCGGGCTCTTCTGCCGCGCCCGGTGCTCCAGGAGGCGGGAAGAAACGCAGGGCCGTGCCGACCTTGTTCGGCGGTCGGCCGAAGAAACCCAAGGGTTCGGCTGCGGCGACCCGGCAGGACGAGGCGGCTGCGAAGGCCATCTGCTTCCGTAAGGAAGTGAAGAAGCCGCCATTGGTCTCCGCGTGAGTATTCTGTCTCAATGATTTATTCTTTCTTTGTGGCTTTGCGTGAGTCTTTTGCTTGCTTCCCTTGCTTCAGGGCTCCCCTTACTCTTGAGAGGGTCACCGCCGCCTCCGTCATGGGGTCAGCGGAGACGTCCGCCACCACTCGGCGGATTGACCCCGCTGCTGACCTCCGGGAGGTGACAGAGCGGAATGCGCAGCAGAAGCTCAACAAAGAAGAGGCCATTCGCCTGGAGAAGGCGGAAGCTGATAGGGTGGAGGCCTCCGCCAAGAAAAAACTGGCGGAGGCCTAAGCCGCCGCCGCGACGAAGCGGCAGGCTGAGGAGGCCGCACGCCGCCAATCGGCGGTGTTCGTCACCCCGTTGAACTCTACACTGCCGCCTCCGGAGTTCACGGGGCAGACTGGGGAAGCCGGCGGCGAGAACCCCGTCGTGGAGAGGGAAGGCGGCGACCCCTCTACGCCGGACGTGATCGTTCCGCCGCCGCCTCCGCCGCCGTCTGAGAGAGCGCAAGGCAAGCAGCCAGCGGACCCTCCGGTGCCGCCGACCGAAGATGAGGCCATGGCGAGGTTACTCCTCCAAGTCGGCTCGCCGATGCGCCGCCGTCTGGACAAGGCGACTTTGGCACCCCGCCCCCTGGAGGCCGGCACAGCCAGCTCGGCGATCCCGGACACCGAAGCGACGAGCGCCGCGCCCATTGGGTGGGTGCGAGGAGGCGGCACAGGGCCGCTGAACCAGGTGCTTCTGGACGTCCAGGCAAAGCTTCGTGCTGAGGCGACGCTCTCCAGAATTGCACCAAGGAGTACCTGGCGTCGCGGGCAGCCGTCCGGGTATGTTTTTTCCTTTGGTCATCGTTTCCTTGTTCCTCTCTGTGGGGGCGCGCCAGCGCACCCACTGGGTGTAGTCCCCTAGTTTCGGGCTGGCTGCTAAGCAGGCGGCCCAGAACTCCAATTGATGAACTCTGGCTATTAACTTTTTGTTTGAAACGCTTGACGCAGGATTACCACAACCTCCGCGTCACTGCCTTCAACCGTAACGTTGAAGAGCTGGGCAAGCGGACCGCCGATTTGTCGGAGAGCCGGAGTAAGTCCTTTTTCTTCTTTGCGGGGGCGCACTGGCGCACCCGCGGGCTGTAGTCCCCGAGATTCGGGCCGACTGCTAAGCAGTCAGGCCGGATCTCTCCGGCGATCTTCTTTATTGATGACTTAACGCCTTCTTTCTTCCTTCTTTTCAGGAGCCAACGCTGCTCTTCAACAACAGCTGAGCGAAGCCAACTTCGCGCTGCGCGCCAAAGGGGAGGAGTGCAGCAAGCTCGCCACAGAGTGTGATCTGCTGGCCACTCAACTAGCAGAGCAGAAGGAGCTACTTGTGAAGACGCAGAGGGAGGCGGAAGAGACGGAAACCGCCCTCCTGGCCGAGTTCGCGAGCGAGCACTCCTCCTGGTTTGACAAGGAGGCGATGCTGGCCTCCGGCTTCCATGAGATTGAAGACATCGTTGATGGTGAGTTTCTTTACTTTATTTCTTCGAGCTGTCGATTATAAGTCATGCCGACTCCTGGTTTTTGACTTGCTTCTTCGTTTCTTCCATCTTGGCAGACTTCTTTCCTGGGCACTCGCAGGCCGCCATCCAAGCCATCGAGGCTGACCGTGAAGGTCGGAGGGTGGAGGGTGCAGAGATCACCGCTGACGCCCCCCGAACCCTTGACAAGCACATCCAGAGCATCGAGGCTCGCCTTCGGCCGACTCACCGGATGCTGCGCCGGCTTCAGCGTGTCGGTGCCCAGGCGATTGCCGCCCTGTGGCCGGACATGCAGGCTCCGCGCACCCCCAGCCTGACAGCCGACTGGCTAGAGGTCACGCCTGGTCGTCTTGAGGCCTGGAAGGGTTCTTCGGCCCGATCTGGAGCACGCTGGGCCTTGGAGTTCGTCAAGGCGTGGTATCCGGGGCTGGATCTAGAGCGGCTGGCCACACTTTGGTCGGAGGCCCAGCCAGAGCTGGCAGCTGCGGAAGACGCCCTTGTCAAGCGTGCTGCGGCGATCACCGAGTACACCAACACCAGCATCTTCGTCCCCGAGTGGTCTGAAGACGGCAAGGAGGTACCGTCGGAGTGGTTTGGGATGAACCCAGACTACGGCGAGGACTCGGCGGAGGTGATTGGCTCCAGCGTCGAGGAGGAAGGCGAGGCAGAGGACGGAGGCGAGACGGAGGCACCAGAAGACAGGGCAGACGGCCAGCCTCAGCTCGACCGCGCCTCCAACAACGAGCCGCGTGCGACCGAGTCGACTGCCGCCGGAGGCGATCAAGCCGAGACTACCCAACCGGCCGCCCGACGCCTGACGCTGCCGCCTCCTCCGACCCTCCGAATCCGTCTCCTGCTTCCTAAGCTGCCGCTTTATCTTTATTTTATCTGCTTTAGTAGTCTTTGAAGAACTTGTTAATTCGCACAATTCCACCCGCGGGGTGTATTTTGAACTTCTGCTCGAAGATTCGGCCAAGGCCTATGTTATGTAAATATATTTATCCGAGTTCTATCTTTTCTTGCTCATTACTCTTTTTGGCTTTTTCCCTTTGCCGATTTCTCTTAGTTGCCTGCCTTGCCAATCGGACAGCCGCTCTGTGGACTGCCGCTGGATCAAATGCTTGCCTACTTTGGGAAGGCAAGTACTTAGCCGTTTTTAAGAGTTTTTGAGAAAGTTGAATAGAAGGCGGCAATCCGACTGTTCGAGAGTCGGTTTGTGAAAAAAGGCTGGAAGCCGTCTTGAGCTATGTTTTATGCTTTGTGTCCTTAGCCATTTTTCATGTGAATGCCCATTCTACCTTACTTCTGCCCACCGTACAGTCGCTCTGTGAGCTGCGGCTTCTGACAGGAGACGGTTTAGGCGTTTACACTCTACTTGTCCGACTGCAGGAAGCATTTCATAGTGCAAGGCGGCAAATCCCCGGGCCGACTTGTCGAGCCCGGTGCCAAACGGCATAAAAAGAGAGTAACATACTTGTAGGCATAATTTTTATCATACAAACAAAAGAGGGCAGTCCCCGAGCTCGTCTCGGGGGGCCCGAAGTCTTGGTATTTCAATACAAAAGGTAGCGTGGTACATACTGCATCAACTGTAAAATCTTCGGAGGATATTTGCATTCCATGGCCGCTCTGTCTCCTTGCCGGAGTCGTCCCTCTTGCGTGCTCGGGGCTTCTGAGCGTCAATCAGGTAGTAGGAGTCGTTGCCCAGTACTTTGATGATGATGAAAGGGTCTTCCCAAGGCGCCGACAGCTTGTGCTGGCCGGCTATTCGCTGGATCAGCCGGAGCACAATGTCGCCTTCTTGGAAAGATCTTGGCCTGACCTTCCTGTTGTGGTATCGGCGCAGGCTCTGCTGGTAGATGCTGGACCGGCTGAGTGCCAACAGCCGGCCCTCTTCCAGCAGATCGACACCGTCTTGTCGTGCTTCTTCTGCTTCCTCCTTGGTGTACATGATGACTCGTGGGGAGTCGAACTCTATGTCCGTTGGGATGACGGCTTCGGCACCGTAGACGAGGAAGAAAGGCGTGAAGCCGGTTGACTTGTTTGGAGTCGTGCACAGACTCCAGAGGATGGCTGGGAGCTCGTCGAGCCAGCAGCCAGCCGAGCGCTCCAGAGGCTCGATCAGCCGAGGTTTGATGCCGGACAGGATGAGGCCGTTTGCCCGCTCCACCTGGCTGTTTGACTGTGGATGGGCGACGGATGCTAGGTCCAGTCGGATGCCCTGTGTTGCGCAAAAACGGGCCAAGGCGCCTTTGGCAAAATTTGTGCCGTTGTCAGTGATGATGTTATGTGGTATGCCGTACCGAATTGTGATATCGGTGATGAAAGTCACGGCAGTCGGACCGTTCAGCTTCTTGATTGTATTTGCTTCCATCCACTTGGTGAACTTGTCCACTGCGACAAGTAAGTGAGTTAAGCCACCTCGTGCTGTCTTTAATGGTCCCACTCGAAAAAAGGGGTCTTCTTCATGAGTTGGTATAAGGGGAGAGCTTTCTCGCCCAGCCGACTGATGAATCGGCTGATGGACGCCAAGCAGCCGGTGAACTTTTGCACATCCAGCAGTCGGCTGGGTACCTCCATTCTCTCAATGGCCTTGATCTTTACTGGGTTGCATTCTATGCCGCATTCAGAGACCAGGAATCCAAGGAGCTGGCCGGCCGGTACTCCGAAGACACACTTCTCGGGATTGAGCTTGATCTGGAATCGGCGCAGGTTCTCAAAGGTCTCCTTGAGGTCTTCCAGCAGTGTTCCATGCTTTTCCGTCTTCACCACCACATCGTCCACGTAGACGTGGGCGTTCCTGCCGAGCTGCTTGAGGGGGCACTTCTGCATGCAACGCTGAAAGGTGGCACCGGCATTCCTTAAGCCGAACGTCATGGTGAGGTAGCAAAAGGCTCCAAACGGCGTGATGAAGGCAGTCTTCATTCTATCAGCCGGGTTCAGCTTGATCTGGTGATATCCTAAGTATGCATCCAAAAAACTCAACAGCTCGCATCCGGCTGTGGAGTCTATCACTTGATCGATTCTTGGTAGAGCAAATGGGTCCTTGAGGCAGGCCTTGTTGAGGCTCGTGTAGTTAATACACATTCGCCACTGCTTGTTCTTCTTCAGTACCAGGACCGGATTTGCTAGCCATTCTGGAAAGAACACTTCCATAATGAAACCGGCTTCTAGGAGTCGGGCTATCTCCTCCCGGACAACTCTTCTCTTCTCTTCTGATAGGTGGCGCAGGGGCTGCCTGACCGGCTTTGCATCAGATTGGACATGTAACTTGTGCTCGGCGAATTCCGTCGGTACACCTGGCATGTCTTTGGGGGACCATGTGAAGATGTCCCGATTCTCACAGAGGAAATCGACGAGCTCGCCTTCCTATTTGCTGTCGAGGTTTGCACCTATGACAGCGTACCTCTCTGGGTGCTCCGGATCCAAGGGTATCTTCTTTGTCTCTTTGGCCGGCTTGAACGAACCCTCAGCCTCCAACTCCTTTGGGTTGGGCGATACCTCTGGCTTCTTGCTGGCCATCGCCACAACTCGCTCAAGGAGCCACTTCTCGGTCGCGATTACCAGGGACTTGGCCAGCCGACTGCTCTCAGCCGCACAGGCAGATGACTTCTGGTAGTCGCCGGCTACAGTCAGAATTCCCCTGGAACTGGGCATGTTCATTTTGAGGTAGGCGTAGTGCGGGACCGCCATGAACTCGGCCAAGGCGGGTCGGCCGAGTAACGCATGGTATGGGCTCTCAAGGTCCACCACCTCAAACCAAACCGACTCTCGGTGGAAGTGATCTTTGTCTCCGAAGAGGACGTCCATCAGGATCTTGCCGATTGGTGAGCGGGAAAACCCAGGAACAATGTCGTGGAACATGGTCTGACTGTTCTGAAGTTGTCTTTGCTTGATTCCTAACTTCTCCATGGTGTCCTTGTACAGGATATTGATGCTGCTGCCTTCGTCTATCAGAACTCGCGAGAAACGCGCGGCTCGTCTATCCGTAGCAAAGGTGGTGTCCAAGACCAAGGCATAGGAGCCCGGACTTGGCATCACCTCTGGGTGGTCAACCCTGCTCCAGCTGATGGGCTTCTCGGACCAGTGCATGAACTCTAGCGTCTCTGATGCTACCGCATTCACCTCTTGTCGCTGCAGCCGCCTGCTGCGTCGATCATCAGCCATGCTGGTAAACACCATGTAGGCTCCGTGTTCTTCAGGGTATTCGTCTTGTACCGCGCCGACTGGCCTGACAGCCGGTTGCTGGGGTGGAGGCGGAGGCGGCTGCCCAGCAGGCGGGGGAGGCAGGAGGCCGTCTCCCTTGGCGATCCTGGTGAGCCAGTGGCACTTCCAGGTGGTGTGATTCGACGGCTTTGCGCCGCTATGGAACTTGCAAGGTCCATCCCGGGTCTGCTCGTAGGAGAAGGCCGGCAACTAGTTTGGCTTGCCGCCTTTCTGTAGCTTGGGCGGAGGCGGCCCATCCGGCTGCTGGGCTTCAACGGTCGCGACATGCCGGCTGCTGGAAGCCGGCGGCGGGGCCTTGCGCTTGTGGTCGCCCTGCTGTTGTCGCCGGCTGGCATCTCCCGCCGGAGTTCTTGGAGCTTGAGGGGCCACTTTGCCAGTCGTGCTGATTTGAATCTCCGCCTTCATGGAGGAGTCGGCTGTGGCGTACTTGTCCGCTATGATCAGCAGCTCGTCGAGGGTTTCTGGCTCGTCGCAGAGGAGCTTGTGCTTGAGGAGGGTGCCTTCTCTGCACCCGGCTGTGAAGTACTCGATGGCCTGCACCTCGTGCACGCCCTCGCAGGAGTTTCGAAGCTCGGCCCAATATGTGAGGTAATCGCGAGTCGACTCGTCGGGGCCTTGCACGCACAAGGAGAGCTGACGAGGCTTGGGAGGACGCTTGTACGTGCTGGTGAAGTTGCGGACGAACGCTTCGGTGAAGTCGACCCAGCTGTTGATGCTGCGGGGCTTCAGGCTATTCAGCCATGTCCGGGCCGTGCCCTGGAGCATGAGCGGAATGTACTTTACGACGACACGCTTGTTGCTGTTTGCTATGCTGACAGCCGTGGAGTAGTCGACTAGCCAGTCTTCCGGCTTCACGGGGCCGGTATACTTGGGTGTGTCTCTTGGGAGCGTGAACCCTCTAGGAAAGGGCTCGTCTCGAATGCGGGGCCCGAAACAAGGAGGACCCAGCTCGTCTTCTTCTTCCAGCGCCAAGGATCAGTGAAGTCGGTCGATTCGGTGGCGGGCGTCATTCTCTCCAACTCCTTCTCAGCGGCCAAGGTGGTCGCCGAGAGTCGGATGGTCAACTGGTGGCGGGGAGACTCGCCTCTCCTTGCGAGGAGGGGGAGGCGGACAGTCGTCTCGTCGTTCCACTGCTCTCAGGCGGCCGTCTCGGTCGCGCTCTATGGTAATGTGCGTCCGACTATGGCTGACAGCCGGATCCTTGTCTCTTCTTCCTCGGGCGCCGCCAGTCGGCATCCGAGACGTCGCGCCTTGATCTCGGCGAAGGTTGTCGTTTTGCCGCTGCGGCACCTCCGTGCGGCAGCCGGCCTTGTTCTGCACGGCGGCCGCGTTGAGGAGCCGCTGGACTCGCTCCATCATGAGGCGGCATTCTTCGCCCTCGAAATTGTCCAACTCATCCGCCACTGCCTGGGCGGCTCGGATGTTCTCCGCTGGTGCAGCGTACACAGGGCGGCTTGCCCCAAACAGGTTGGCGATGGCCACGCCGCGCTGCTGGACCGCGCCAAGGCGGCTGGGCCCCGCCAGGGCCGGCGAGCCGCCAACGGCGCGATCTATCTCCCGCTGGTAGGCTTCTGACAAGCGTCTCATGATGGCCAGCTTCTTCGCGCCTTCGACGAGCTGAAGGCGGCGCGCCTCCAACGTCTCTGCGTCAGCTTCTTCCGGAATGTGCGCAGTTAGGTCTTGTAGCGCTGCGCCAAGTGAGTCGTGCGCTTTTCCGTCGGGGAGCTCGTCATGACTGATGACGAGCACCTCGGTGACGGTGCTTCCGTCGCTCTCCGCGTGAGGGAGAGGTTCGTCGTAGACCACCACATTAGTGGGGAATACGTCGAGCGACGCGATGTCGGAGTCGACCAGCATCGGGTCATGGAGCCTACAGACTCCAAGTCTACGGCAGGCTCGCCGAAAACGTGGAGTTGATCGAGGAGGCCCGTGAGGAGGCTCTCGGAGCCGCCCGTGCCTGCATTGGATGCAGGTTCGTCGGAGAGGCGAACCTCGCCGACAAGTTCGGCTAGGCAGCTGGCTACGCAGGTGATCTCAACGCCGCACAGCGCGTCGGCGCAAACTCCATCTGGCATGCCTGGCTGGCTGCACTCACCAGGGATGAAAAGGGTTCCCGTCCAGAACAGGTCTCCGGACGTCGGTGCACCAGGCCCCAAGGTGGGCGCCAAATGTCGGGGGTTAGGTGCGACATATGCCAAAGGATGGCTTATCATGGTGGGGGCGAGTAGAACGTCGCCGGTGCCTGGAAATGGGATGAGGCGAAGACATGCACGCCGGCGAATCTTACCCAGCTTCAGGGCTCTTCGGGGAGATAATACCCCTACTGCTGCTCTGCGGGGTCTCCGCATGATCACTATGGCAAAGTGTTTACACGGTTGCTCCTTGAGCTGTTTCCTGGAGGTAGGAGAGGGCAAGGCTAGCTCTCTCCCTCCTATATGATCTGGCCTAGAGCTAATGGGTTCCAACCCTTTGCATGGGTGCCCTGGGGGGGTTTATATAGGCCTACCGCCCGGGGGTACAATGGTAATCTGGCTGGACGCGGGCCCAGCCGTCAGTGCCTCTGGCCTCCGTCTTCCCCGCCGACCGCTGGGGCCGCTGACTGGTGAGCCCTGCCGACTGGCCTGGTACGGAGCCGACAGGCCGCGTCCGCCGCGGGCGGGTCTTGCCGGCGGCTGATTACTGTAGTTGTGCTTCTGATGACGCGGGCTTGATCATGGGGTCATGGCAACAGCCCCGCCGCCTGGCGGGCGATCACTATTGCCACTCTCCATCATGTCTTGATTAATGGCGCGTGGGCCCCGGGGGAGGGCTCGGCCAACTCCCCGGGGCCGACTCCCGATGGGTTCGTCTGGTGGTCCTCTTGCCGTCTCCTGGGGTCTCACTGACTGGTGAGGCCCGCTGCCTCTGGGCCGTACAGACAAGCCGTCATGGGTGCAGGATTTGGTCATGTGGTGCTGACGTCAGGGCCGGCATGGCAACAGTGCCACGCCGCACGGAGGTCTTCCGGGGTACGACGTGTTGTGGTCGTGCCTGCCCTCGGTAAGAGGCGGGAGTGGGCTTCACTGTAGCCACTCCTCAGCCCCGTCCCTCTTGATGAGGTCATGGGGTTTGTTGGAGTCGCGGGCCGACTCCCCAAAGTCGGCTTCTCTAGAGGTCGCCAGTCAGGAGTTGGCTTATCATGAAGCCGTCCATGGATTCGGCCAGGTGTGGGCAGTCGGTCGTCTTGCCGCCGACTTCTCAGAAGGCGGCTCTTCGTTCTTGGGTCTTGAGGGGCACAGCCTGCCCCGATGTCTTGAAAGGTTCTGGGCCTCGGGTTGGCCTACCCGTGGCCCATTTCTCTGACACTTTCATTGCTTGATCCATTTTGAACTTCTTCAAAACTTCGTCAAGGTATGTGCTTTGTGAAAGTCCAATTAAGTGTCTTGATCTATCTCTATAGATTTTGATGCCTAATATATAAGCAGCTTCACCGAGGTCTTTCATTGGAAAACTCTTATTCAAGTATCCCTTTATGCTATCCAGAAATTCTATATCATTTCCAATCAGTAATATGTCATCCACATATAATATCAGAAATGCTACAGAGCTCCCACTCACTTTCTTGTAAATACAGGCTTCTCCAAAAGTCTGTACAAAACCAAATGCTTGATCAGACTATCAAAGCGATTATTCCAACTCCGAGAGGCTTGCACCAGTCCATAAATGGATCGCTGGAGCTTGCACACTTTGTTAGTTCCCTTTGGATCGACAAAACCTTCTGGTTGCATCATATACAACTCTTCTTCCAGGTATCCATTCAGGAATGCAGTTTTGACATCCATTTGCCAAATTTCATAATCATAAAATGCGGCAATTGCTAACATGATCCGGACAGACTTAAGCATCGCTACGGGTGAGAAGGTCTCATCGTAGTCAATCCCTTGAACTTGTCGAAAACCTTTCGCAACAAGTCGAGCTTTGTAGATAGTAACATTACCGTCAGCGTCAGTCTTCTTCTTGAAGATCCATTTATTCTCAGTTGCTTGCCAATCATCGGGCAAGTCAACCAAAGTCCATACTTTGTTCTCATACATGGATCCCATCTCAGATTTCATGGCCTCAAGCCATTTTGGGGGAATCTGGGCTCACCATCGCTTCTTCATAGTTCGTAGGTTCATCATGATCTAGTAACATGACTTCCAGAACAGGATTACCGTACCACTCTGGTGCGGATCTTACTCTGGTTGATCTACGAGGTTCAGTAATAACTTGATCTGAAGTTTCATGATCATCATCATTAACTTCCTCACTAATTGGTGTAGGCGTCACAGAAACCGGTTTTTGTGATGAACTACTTTCCAATAGGGGAGCGGGTATAGTTACCTCATCAAGTTCTACTTTCCTCCCACTCACTTCTTTCGAGAGAAACTCCTTCTCTAGAAAGGATTCATTCTTAGCAACGAATGTCTTGCCTTCGGATCTGTGATAGAAGGTGTACCCAATAGTCTCCTTTGGGTATCCTATGAAGACACATTTCTCTGATTTGGGTTCGAGCTTATCAAGTTGAAGCTTTTTCACATAAGCATCGCAGCCCCAAACTTTCAGGAACGACAACTTTGGTTTCTTGTCAAACCACAGTTCATAAGGCGTCGTTTCAACGGATTTCGATGGTGCCCTATTTAACGTGAATGCGGCCGTCTCTAAAGCATAACCCCAACATGATAGCGGTAAATCAGTAAGAGACATCATAGATCGCACCATATCTAGTAAAGTACGATTACGACGTTCGGACACACCATTACGCTGTGGTGTTCCGGGTGGCATGAGTTGCGAAACTATTTCGCATTGTTTCAAATGTAGACCAAACTCGTAGCTCAAATATTCTCCTCCACGATTAGATCATAGAAACTTTATTTTCTTGTTATGATGATTTTCAACTTCACCCTGAAATTCTTTGAACTTTTCAAATTTTTCAGACTTATGTTTCACTAAGCAGATATACCCATATCTGCTTAAATCATCTGTGAAGGTGAGAAAATAACGATATCCGCCACGAGCCTCTACATTCATCGGAACACATACATCTGTACGTATGATTTCCAACAAATCTGTTGCTCTCTCCATTGTTCCGAAGAATGGCGTTTTGGTCATCTTGCCCATGAGGCACGGTTCGCAAGTACCAAGTGATTCATCATCAAGTGGTTCCAAAATTCCATCAGTATGGAGTTTCTTCATGCGCTTTACACCGATATGACCTAAACAGCAGTGCCACAAATAAGTTGCACTATCATTATCAACTCTGCATCTTTTGGCTTCAACATTATGAATATGTGTATCATTACTATCGAGATTCCTCAAAAATAGACCACTCTTCAAGGGTGCATGACCATAAAAGATGTTACTCATATAAATAGAACAACCATTATTCTCTGATTTAAATGAATAACCGTCTCGCATCAAACAAGATCCAGATATAATGTTCATGCTTAACGCTGGCACCAAATAACAATTATTTAGGTCTAATACTAATCCCGAAGGTAGATGTAGAGGGAGTGTGCCAACCGCGATCACATCGACTTTGGAACCATTTCCCACGCGCATCGTCACCTCGTCCTTAGCCTGTGTTCGCTTAATCCGTAGTCCCTGTTTCGAGTTGCAAATATTAGCAACAGAACCAGTATCAAATAACCAGGTGCTACTGAGAGCTCTAGTAAGGTACACATAAATAACATGTACTCCCTCCGTTCGGAATTACTTGTCGCGGAAATGGATGTATCTAGACGTATTTTAGTTCTAGATACATCCATTTCCGAGACAAGTAATTCTGAACGGAGGGAGTATATCACATATACCTTTGTTCACCTTGCCATCCTTCTTATCCGCCAAATACTTGGAGCAGTTCCACTTCCATTGACCAGTCTGCTTGCAGTAGAAGCACTCAGTTTCAGGCTTAGGTCCAGACTTAGGTTTCTTCTCCTGAGCAGCAACTTGCTTGTTGTTCTTCTTGAAGTTCCCCTTCTTCTTCCCTTTGCCCTTTTTCTAGAAACTGGTGGTCTTACTGACCATCAACACTTGATGCTCCTTCTTGATTTCTACGTCCGCAGCCTTTAACATTGCGAAGAGCTCGTGAATAGTCTTATTCATCCCTTGCATATTATAGTTCATCACGAAGCTTTTGTAGCTTGGTGGCAGTGATTGAAGAACTATGTCAATGACACTATCAACAAGAAGATTAACTCCCAGTTGAGTCAAGTGATTACGATACCCAGACATTTTGAGTATATGTTCACTGACAGAACTATTCTCCTCCATCTTGCAGCTATAGAACTTATTGGAGACTTCATATCTCTCAATCCGGGCATTTGCTTGAAATATTAACTTCAACTCCTGGAACATCGCATATGCTCCATGACGTTCAAAACGTCGTTGAAGTCCCGGTTCTAAGCCGTAAAGCATGGCACATTGAACTATCGAGTAGTCATCAGCTTTGCTCTGCCAGACGTTCTTAACGTCGTCAATTGCATCAGCAGCAGGTCTGGCACCCAGCGGTGCTTCCAGGACGTAATTCTTCTGTGCAACAATGAGGATAATCCTCAAGTTACGGACCCAGTCCATGTAATTGCTACCATCATCTTTCAACTTTGCTTTCTCAAGGAACACATTAAAATTCAATGGAACAACAGCACGGGCCATCTATCTACAATTAACATAGACAAGCAAGATACTATCAGGTATTAAGTTCATGATAAATTAAAGTTCAATTAATCATATTACTTAAGAACTCCCACTTAGAAAGACATCCCTCTAATCTTCTAAGTGATCACGTGATCCAAATCAACTAAACCATAACCGATCATCACGTGAAATGGAGTAGTTTCCAATGGTGAACATCACTATGTTGATCATATCTACTATATGATTCACGCTCGACCTTTCAGTCTTAGTGTTCCGAGGCCATATCTGCATATGCTAGGCTCGTCAAGTTTAACCTGAGTATTCTGCGTGTGCAAAACTGGCTTGCACCCGTTGTAGATGGACGTAGAGCTTATCACACCCGATCATCACGTGGTGTCTGGGCACGACGAACTTTAGTAACGGTGCATACTCAGGGAGAACACTTTTATCTTGAAATTTAGTGAGAGATCATCTTATAATGCTACCGTCAATCAAAGCAAGATAAGATGCAAAAAAGATAAACATCACATGCAATCAATATAAGTGATATGATATGGCCATCATCATCTTGTGCTTGTGATCTCCATCTCCAAAACACCGTCATGATCACCATCGTCACCGGCGCGACACCTTGATCTCCATCGTAGCATCGTTGTCGTCTCGCCAATCTTATGCTTCTACTACTATCGCTACCGCTCAGTGATAAAGTAAAGCATTACAGGGCGATTGCATTGCATATAATAAAGCGACAACCATATGGCTCCTGCCAGTTGCCGATAACTTGGTTACAAAACATGATCATCTCATACAATAAAATTTAGTATCATGTCTTGACCATATCACATCACAACATGCCCTGCAAAAACAAGTTAGACGTCCTCTATTTTGTTGTTGCAAGTTTTACGTGGCTGCTACGGGCTTAGCAAGAACCGTTCTTACCTACGCATCAAAACCACAATGATAGTTTGCCAAATTGATGTTGTTTTAACCTTCGCAAGGACTGGGCATAGCCACACTCGGTTCAACTAAAGTTGGAGAAACTGACACCCGCCAACCACCTATGTGCAAAGCACGTCGGTAGAACCAGTCTCGCATAAGCGTACGCGTAATGTCGGTCCGGGCTGCTTCATCCAACAATACCGCCGAACCAAAGTATGACATGCTGGTAAGCAGTATGACTTATATCGCCCACAACTCACTTGTGTTCTACTCATGCATATAACATCAATGCATAAAGCCTGGCTCGGATGCCACTGTTGGGGAATGTAGTAATTTCAAAAAAATTCCTACGCACATGCAAGATCATGGTGATGCATAGCAACGAGAGGAGAGAGTGTTGTCCACGTACCCTCGTAGATTGAAAGCGGAAGCGTTAGCACAACGCGGTTGATGTAGTCGTACGTCTTCACGATCCAACCGATCAAGTACCAAACGTACGGCACCTCCGAGTTCAGCACACGTTCAGCCCGATGATGTCCCTCGAACTCCGATCCAGCCGAGTGTTGAGGGAGAGTTTCATCAGCATGACAGCATGGTGACGATGTTGATGTTCTACTGACGCAGGGCTTCACCTAAGCACCTCTACAGTATTATCGAGGTGGACTATGGTGGAAGGGGGCACCGCACACGGCTAAAAGATCAAACAGATCAATTGTTGTGTCTTTGGGGTGCCCCCCTGCCCCCGTATATAAAGGAGCAAGGGGGGTGCGGCCGGCTAGGGAGGAGCCGTGCCAGGAGGAGTCCTACTCCCATAGGGAGTAGGACTCCCCCCCTTTCCTAGTTGGATTAGGACTTGGGAGGGAAAGAGTGGAGGAGAAGAAGGAAGGGGGGTGCCGCCCCCCTCTCCTTGTCCTATTCGGACTGGGGGGAGGGGCGTGCGGCCCTGCCCTAGCTGCCTATCCTCTCTTTCACCTAGGCCCACTAAAGCCCATTAAGTTCCTGGGGGGTTCTGGCAACCTCCCGGTACTACGGTAAAATCCCGATTTCACCCGGAACACTTCCGATATCCAAACATAGGCTTCCAATATATCAATCTTCATGTCTCGACCATTACGAGACTCCTAGTCATGTCCGTGATCACATCCGGGACTCCCAACAACCTCCGGTACATCAAAACATATAAACTCATAATATAACTGTCATCGTAACGTTAAGCATGCGGACCCTACGTGTTCGAGAACTATGTAGACATGACCGAGACACGTCTCCGGTCAATAACCAATAGCGGAACCTGGATGCTCATATTGGCTCCCATATATTCTACGAAGGTCTTTATCGGTCAGACCGCATAACAACATACATTGTTCCCTTTGTCATCGGTATGTTACTTGCCCGAGATTCGATCGTCGGTATCTCAATACCTAGTTCAATCTTGTTACCGGCAAGTCTCTTTACTCGTTCAGTAATACATCATCCCGCAACTAACTCATTAGTTGCAATGCTTGCAAGGCTTAAGTGATGTGCATTACCGAGAGGGCCAAGAGATATGATACGTCTCCGTCGTATCTATAATTTTTGATTGTTTCATGCCAATATTATTCAACTTTCATATACTTTTTGGCAACTTTTTATATTATTTTTGGGACTAGTATATTGATCCAGTGCCCAGTGCCAGTTCCTGTCTGTTGCATGTTTTTGGTTTCGCAAAATATCCATATCAAACGGAGTCCAAACGGGATAAAAACGGACGGAGCTTATTTTTGGAAAATAGGGAAAATTCGGAAGGAAAATCAGCGTGAACCAGTGCTCGAGGTGGTCACGAGGCAGGGGGCGCCCCCCTTAGGGCGCGCCCCCTACCCTCGTGAGCCCACCGTAAGGCGGTTGACGCTCTTCTTTTGCCGCAAGAAAGCTAATATTCGGAGAGAAAAATCACGGCGAAGGTTTCAGGCCAATCGGAGTTACGGATCTCCATATATATACGAAACGGTGAAACAGAGTCATAGAGAACGCATAAACAGAGAGAGACAGAGAGATAGATCCAGTCTCGGAGGGGCTCTCGCCCCTCCCACGCCATGGGAGCCAAGGACCAGAGGGGAAACCCTTGTCCCATCTAGGGAGGAGGTCAAGGAAGAAGAAGAAGAAGAAGGGGGCCCTCTCCCCCTTGCTTCCGGTGGCGCCGGAGCGCTGCCGGGGCCATCGTCATCACCGTCATCTTCACCAACAACTTCACCGCCATCATCACCAACTCTTCCTCCTCTATGCAGCGGTGTGACCTCTCTCTTACCCGCTGTAATCTCTACTTAAACATGGTGCTCAACGGTATATATTATTTCCCAATGATGTATGGCTATCCTATGATGTTTGAGTAGATCTGTTTTGTCCTAATGGCTATTTGATGATCGTGATTGGTTTGAGTTGTATGTTGTATTATTGGTGTTGCCCTATGGTGCTCTCCATATCGCGCAAGCGTGAGGGATTCCCGCTGTAGGATATGCAATATGCTTATGACTTGCTTATGGTGGGTGGCGTGAGTGACAGAAGCACAGACCCGAGTAAGTAGGTTGTTTGCGTATGGGATAAAGGGGACTTGATACTTTAATGCTATGGTTGGGTTTTACCATAATGAATCTTTAGTAGTTGCGGATGCTTGCTAGAGTTCCAATCATAAGTGCATATGATCCAAGTAGAGGAAGTATGTTAGCTTATGCCTCTCCCTCAAATAAAATTGCAACAATGATTACCGGTCTAGTTATCGATTGCCTAGGGACAAATAACTTTCTTTTTGACAAAAGCTCTCTACTAAAACTAATTTAGTTGTGTCTTTATCTAAACAGCCCCTAGCTTTTATTTTCGTGTTCTTTACTTTCTTGCAAGCTTACCCAAAAACACCTACAAAGTACTTCTAGTTTCATACTTGTTCTAGGTAAAGCGAACGTCAAGCGTGCGTAGAGTTGTATCGGTGGTCGATAGAACTTGAGAGAATATTTGTTCTATCTTTAGCTCCTCGTTGGGTTCGACACTCTTACTTATCGAAAGAGGCTACAATTGATCCCCTATACTTGTGGGTTATCAAGACCTTTTTCTGGCGCCGTTGCCGGGGAGACATAGCGTGGGGTGAATATTCTCGTGTGTGCTTGTTTGCTTTATCACTAAGTAATTTTTATTTGTTGTTCATAGTTGTTTCCTATCTTTAGTTATGGGTAGGAAACGCAAAATACCAAAAAAATAGTGGTACCTACTGAACCAATGGTTGAAGAACCACTCAAAATCTATCACACTGCTGAAGCTTATTACTTGGATCATCTTCGATCCCTATGTGCTCGTGCTGAAACCCCAACTAGCTTAGTTGAGGGCAAATCTTTAGATGAGCATGCTTGTTTTGTGCGACACCAAATATCTGAAAAAGGGAAAACTTTACTGGATCAAATTCATTGTTTGCAATGCTATGCTTGGAATTTATGTGAAATATATGATTATACTTGTTGTTCTGAAGACCCTAAGAAACACCTTCCCTACCAATGTTTGTTTAGTGATAATGGAATCGTATCCTCTTATGCTAAGGGTGTTTATAGTTACGATGATGTTCAACAAATTGAAGAATTTGTTTCTTTTAAGTGTGCTTATGAAATTGCTTCTTTGATTGAAAAGTATGATGCTACTCTTTACAAATCTGAAAATTTTGCCATACTTAAATATTGCTATGATAATTATGCTTCTAATGCCTATGTTGAACCATATATTGACTACTACTCCGCTGTCCAAGAAGAGACTAATATTTTGCAGGCATCTATGGAAGAAGAAATTGATGAAACTGTGAGCTCATTGGATGAAAAGGATGAGGAGGAGAGCGAAGAACAAAAGGAGGAAGAGCGGATTAGCTACCCGTGCCCACCTTCTAATGAGAGTAACTCTTCAACTCATACATTGTTTAATTTCCCTTCGTGCTTACCGAAGGATGATTGCTATGATGATTGTTATGATCCCATTGATTCTCTTGAAATATCCATTTTTGATGATGCTTGTGGCCAAGATGCCAATATGAATTATGCTTATGGAGATGAACTTGCTATAGTTCCTTATGTTAAACATGAAATTGTTGCTATTGCACCCACACATGATAGTCCTATTATCTTTTTGAATTCTCCAAACTACACTATATCGGAGAAGTTTGCTCTTATTAAGAAATATATTGATGGGTTGCCTTTTACCGTTACACATGATGATTTTTATAGATATAATATGCATGTGCTTGCTGCTCCTACTTGCAATTATTATGAGAGGAACTATATCTCCACCTCTCTATGTTTCCAATACAACAAAATTGCAAGAAACGGTTTATACTATGCATTGGCCTTTACTTTGTGTGCATGAATTGTTCTTTTATGACATGCCGATGCATAGAAAGAGAGTTAGACTTTGTAATTACTTGATATATGTTGCTTTGTGCTCACCGCTAAATTATAAATTATTGTTAATTAAAATTGGCTTTGATATACCTTGGGATCCGGGTGGATCCATTACTTGAGCACTATATGCCTAGCTTAATGGCTTTAAAGAAAGCGCTGCCAGGGAGACAACCCGGAAGTTTTAGAGATTCATTTATTTCTGTTGTGTGCTTTTATAAAGTTTAGAAATAAAAATAATGTGCCAAGGTTTGCCTTTAGGATGTTTACATTTGCTTGATGGTTTGTACGGTGCAGGACAGAAACTTTGGCTGTAGTGCGCGATTTTACATTTTTAGCTGGAACGTCAAATGGTTCCGATTCTTTTTGCGCTGTCTTCCTATACAAATTGTTTATGTTTCCTAATTTTGGCAGAAGTTTTAAAGTATCAGAAGTATGGTGAATGTTCAGATTGCTACAGACTGTTCTGTTTTAGACAGATTCTGTTTTTGATGCATAGTTTGCTTGTTTTGATGAAACTATCAATTTTATATCAGTGGATTAAGCCATGAAAAAGTTATATTACAGTAGACACAATTCAAAAACAAAATATGAATTGGTTTGCAACAGTACCTAGAGTAGTGATTTGCTTTATTATACTAACGGATCTTACCGAGTTTTCTGTTGAAGTTTTGTGTGGATGGAGTGTTCGATGATTGAGAAGGTTTCCATGTGAGAAGAAGGAAGAGAGGCAAGAGCTCAAGCTTGGGGATGCCCGAGGCACCCCAAGTAAATATTCAAGGAGACTCAAGCGTCTAAGCTTGGGGATGCTGGGGAGGCATCCCCTCTTTCTTCAACAAGTATTGGTATGTTTTCGGATTCGTTTCGTTCATACGATATGTGCAAGTCTTGGAGCGTCTTTTGCATTTAGGTTTTTATTTTTTTATGCACCATGCTGGTATGAGATGGTATTTGGTTGATTTATAGAATGCTCTTTACACTTCACTTATATCTTTTGAGTATGGCTTTATAGAATGCTTCATGTGCTTCACTTATATCATTTGAAGTTTGGATTGCCTGTTTCTCTTCACTTAGACAACCGCCATTTGTAGAATGCTCTTTTGCTTCACTTATATTTGTTAGAGCACGGGCATATCTTTTGTAGAAAGAATTAAACTCTCTTGCTTCACTTATATCTATTTAGAGAGATGACAGGAACTGGTCATTCACATGGTTAGTCATAAAATCCTACATAAACTTGTAGATCGCTGAATATGATATGTTTGATTCCTTGCAATAGTTTTGCGATATAAAGGTGGTGATATTAGAGTCATGCTAGTCGAGTAATTGTGAAATTTAGAAATACTTGTGTTGAGGTTTGCAAGTCCCGTAGCATGCACGTATGGTGAACCATTATGTAACGAAGTCGGAGCATGATGTGTTTATTGATTGTCTTCCTTATGAGTGGCGGTCGAGGACGAGCGATGGTCTTTTCCTACCAATCTATACCCCTAGGAGCATGCACGTAGTACTTTGTTTTGATGACTAATAGATTTTTGCAATAAGTATGTGAGTTCTTTATGACTAATGTTGAGTCCATGGATTATACGCACTCTCACCCTTCCATCATTGCTAGCCTTTTCGGTACCGTGCATTGCCCTTTCTCACCTCGAGAGTTGGTGCAAACTTCGCCGGTGCATCCAAACCCCGTGATACGATACGCTCTGTCACACATAAGCCTCATTATATCTTCCTCAAAACAGCCACCATACCTACCTATCATGACATTTCCATAGTCATTCCGAGATATATTGCCATGCAACTTCCATCATCATCATATACATGACTTGAGCATTTATCGTCATATTGCTTTGCATGATCGTAAGATAGCTAGCATGATGTTTTCATGGCTTGCCCGTTTTTTCATGTCATTGCTACGCTAGATCATTGCACATCCCGGTACACCGCCGGAGGCATTCATATAGAGTCATATCTTTGTTCTAGATATCGAGTTGTAATATTGAGTTGTAAGTAAATAAAAGTGTGATGATCATCATTATTAGGACATTGCCCCAATGAGGAAAGGATGATGGAGACTATGATTCCCCCACAAGTCGGGATGAGACTCCAGAAGAAAAAATAAAAAAAATAAAAAAAAGAGAAAGGCCAAAAAAAAGAGAAGGCCCAAAAAACAAAAAAATGAGAGAAAAAGAGAGAAGGGGAAATGTTACTATCCTTTTACCACACTTGTGCTTCAAAGTAGCACCATGTTCTTCATATAGAGAGTCTCTTGAGTTATCACTTTCATATACTAGTGGGAATTTTCATTATAGAACTTGGCTTGTATATTCCAACGATGGGCTTCCTCAAATGCCCTAGGTCTTCATGAGCAAGCAAGTTGGATGCACACCCACTTAGTTTCAGTTTGAGCTTTCATATACTTATAGCTCTAGTGCATCCATTGCATGGCAATCCCTACTCCTCACATTGATATCTATTAATGGGCATCTCCATAGCCCGTTGATACGCCTAGTTGATGTGAGACTTTCTCCTTTTTTGTCTTCTCCACATAACCCCCATCTTCATATTCTATTCCACCTATAGTGCTATGTCCATGGCTCACGCTTATGTATTGCGTGAAAGTTGAAAAGGTTTGAGAACGTCAAAAGTATGAAACAATTGCTTGGCTTGTCATAGGGGTTGTGCATGATGTGAATGCTTTATGTGGTGAAGATGGAGCATAGCCAGACTATATGATTTTGTAGGGATGAGCTTTCTTTGGCTATGTTATTTCAATAAGACATAATTGCTTGGTTGGTATGCTTGAAGTATTATTATTTTTATGTCAAAGGATAGACTATTGCTTTGAATCACTCGTGTCTTAATATTCATGCCATGATTAGACATATGATCAAGATTATGCTAGGTAGCATTCCACATCAAAAATTATCTTTTTTTATCATTTACCTACTCGAGGATGAGCAGGAATTAAGCTTGGGGATGCTGATACATCTTCGTCGTATCTATAATTTTTGATTGTTTCATGCCAATATTATTCAACTTTCATATACTTTTTGGCAGCTTTTTATATTATTTTTGGGACTAACATATTGATCCAGTGCCCAGTGCTAGTTCCTGTCTGTTGCATGTTTTTGGTTTTGCAGAATATCCATATCAAACGGAGTCCAAACGGGATAAAAACGGACGGAGCTTATTTTTGGAAAATATGGAAAATTCGGAAGGAAAATCAACGCGAACCAGTGCCCGAGGTGGTCACGAGGCAGGGGGCGCGCCTCCCCCTTAGGGCGCGCCCCCTACCCTCGTGAGCCCACCGTAAGGCGGTTGATGCTCTTCTTTTGCCGCAAGAAAGCTAATATTCGGAAAAAAATCACGGCGTAGGTTTCAGGCCAATCGGAGTTACGGATCTCCATATATATATATATGAAACGGTGAAACAGAGCCAGAGAGAAGGCAGAAACAGAGAGAGACAGAGAGATAGATCCAATCTCGGAGGGGCTCTCGCCCCTCCCACGCCATGGGAGCCAAGGACCAGAGGGGAAACCCTTCTCCCATCTAGGGAGGAGGTCAAGGAAGAAGAAGAAGAAGGGGGCCCTCTCCCCCTTGCTTCCGCTGGCGCCGGAGCGCTGCCGGGGCCATCATCATCACCGTCATCTTCACCAACAACTTCACCGCCATCATCACCAACTCTTCCCCCCTCTATGCAGCGGTGTAACCTCTCTCTTACCCGCTGTAATCTCTACTTAAACATGATGCTCAATGCTATATATTATTTCCCAATGATGTATGGCTATCTTATGATGTTTGAGTAGATCTGTTTTGTCCTAATGGCTATTTGATGATCGTGATTGGTTTGAGTTGTATGTTTTATTATTGGTGCTGTCCTATGGAGCTCTCCGTGTCGCACAAGCGTGAGGGATTCCCGCTGTAGGGTTTGCAATATGCTTGTGATTTGCTTATGGTGGGTGGCGTGAGTGACAGAAGCACAGACCCGAGTAAGTAGGTTGTTTGCGTATGGGATAAAGGGGACTTGATACTTTAATGCCATGGTTGGGTTTTACCTTAATGAATCTTTAGTAGTTGCGGATGCTTGCTAGAGTTCCAATCATAAGTGCATATGATCCAAGTAGAGAAAGTATGTTAGCTTATCCCTCTCCCTCAAATAAAATTGCAATAATGATTACCGGTCTAATTATCGATTGCCTATGAACAAATAACTTTCTTGTTGACAAAAGCTCTCTACTAAAACTAATTTAGTTGTGTCTTTATCTAAACAGCCCCTAGCTTTTATTTTCATGTTCTTTACTTTCTTGCAAGCTTACCCAAAAACACCTACAAAGTACTTCTAGTTTCATACTTGTTCTAGGTAAAGCAAACGTCAAGCGTGCGTAGAGTTGTATCGATGGTCGATAGAACTTGAGGGAATATTTGTTCTACCTTTAGCTCCTCGTTGGGTTCGACACTCTTACTTATCGAAAGAGGCTACAATTGATCCCCTATACTTGTGGGTTATAAAGATACCTCTCCAACAATCGGAGTGACAAATCCTAATCTCGAAATACGCCAACCCAACAAGTATCTTCGGAGACACCTGTAGAGCACCTTTATAATCACCCAGTTATGTTGTGACGTTTGGTAGCACACAAAGTGTTCCTCTGGTAAACGGGAGTTGCATAATCTCATAGTCATAGGAACATGTATAAGTCATGAAGAAAGCAATAGTAACATACTAAACGATCGTGTGCTAAGCTAACGGATTGGGTCATGTCAATCACATCATTCTCCTAATGATGTGATCCCGTTAATTAAATGACAACTCATGTCTATGGTTAGGAAACATAACCAGCTTTGATCAACGAGCTAGTCAAGTAGAGGCATACTAGTGACACTCCGTTTGTCTATGTATTCACACATGTATTATGTTTCCGGTTAATACAATTCTAGCATGAATAATAAACATTTATCATGATATAAGGAAATAAATAATAACTTTATTATTGCCTCTAGGGCATATTTCCTTCACCCAAACATGGCATGGCGGCTCGTGCCACGTCCGGTTGCCCTCATTTGTTTCAGCCATGGGCGAAGACAGGGAGGGGTGAGCAGGGGCTAGACCCCTGCCAATCGCTCGCCCCCCTCAACAAATTTTCGCAGGCCATATACCATAAGTACACGCTAATGGCCGGCTGGTCGCAGCTAATTACTCTGAAATCAATAGTTGAGGAGTACTTGTTGCAAAAATCACTCCAATCTTTTCTGGTTGCGATAAGTGGTGCGCTGCATGTGCGCCACTTGTCGCAACCGGGGAGTTTTCCCTTTCTCGTAGATTCATTTATTCAAAATGTTTTATCTCTTAAACCGTGCGTCCAAATCTCAAACCGCTTTCACCATTGGATTCCTTGCGTCGAGATCTTCAAACTAGATCCCATATTGTTAGGTTTCGACGAACCTTTTTTCATGAAAAAATGACGAAAAAACTGAACCGGGAGCACGGGTTTTTTCCCTTTCCGAAAGAGGCACGCCTGTGGCTCTCACGAAATCACAATCATGCCTCTCGCGGAAGCAAAACCGTGACTCTCGCGGAAGGAAAAAAAGAGAGAAAACGCGTTTTTTTCGTTTACTAGGAGGCACGACCGTGACTCTCGCGAAAGCATAACTGTGCCTCTCGCGGAAGCAAAACCGTGACTCTCGCGAAAGAGAAAAAACAGATAATGCATTTTTTTCGTTTCCAAGGAGGCACGGCCGTGACCCTCGCGAAAGCACAACCGTGCCTCTCGCGGAAGCAAAACCGTGACTCTCGGGAAAGGGAAAAAAACAGAAAACGTGTTTTTCTTTTTTCCGTTTCCGAGAGGCATGGTCGTGACACTTGCGAAAGCACAACCGTGCCTCTCGCGGAAGCAAAACCGTGACTCTCGCGAAAGGAAAAAAAGCAGAAAACACATTTTTCGTTTTTGAGAGGCACGGCCGTGACTCTTGATAAAGCACAACTATGCCTCGATCTCGCGGAAGCAAAACCGTGACTCTGGCGAAAGGAAAAAAAACCAGAAACCATGTTCTTTCGTTTCTGAGAGGCACGGCCGTGACTCTCACGAATGCAAAACGATGCTTCTCGTGGAAGTAATCCTAGTGGCATAAACCCTAGCGGAATTGATCAGAGCTTACTATGTTTGCCGCTGCCGCCGGACGGATATAGTAAAAACTTCTGTTTAGATTTGATTGTTGCCATCATCCTAGGGCTGCTAGCGGCCTAGCACTTGAGAAATTGGTGGAGGGTCGTAGCATCCGTCTTTGAACATGGAGGTGAAGCTCAAGCGATCCACCTCTAGACTTAATTAAGTATATCATTACGAATTTTTAAAGGTTATTATTGTTTTTTTGTTAGATCTACTTCTGAATTACATACCAGTTAGATTGATCTAGAGTACTAGCTAGGAATTTTTAGCCTGTTGGCTTTTATACTATTGTACAATCACACAAGGCAACATCTAAATGATTGATTTGGAAAACTACTTTATTTGGTTTTTAAGTTCACTATTGTTCAAGATGAAGATGAACAATAACAAAATTCAACCGTAAGCTCAAAGTGAAAAGAACATCATATGACAACACTTTTGAAGTTACTATTGTTTTTGCCTCGCCCTTCCTATGTTCAAATCCTGGCTCCGCCCCTGGTTTCAGCTGTGGGTGGACCCGACCATGGTTGGCGCTGCGGAGTAGCAGCCGGTGGCCTCCATGATTTGCAGTTAGCTGTGGTGGTTGCTCTGCGCTCTTTGGTCGTCCATCTGGTCCGCAATAGCAGTGTTTGGTGGGCTTGCCGACGGCGGTGTGATGTGCGGCTAGGTGGTGTTCGGAGCTTGTGCGAAGACCAGGTCTCGGTTGCGGCCCAGCGATGGTGGCGACTGTGGCTGCCACTGGCCTTCCTAGAGGCATTGCTACCGCACCCTTCCCGTGCGGATCCGACGGTTGCTGCATCTCCAAGGAAATACTTGATCTTGTGTGATTGGATGATGGCGGCGACTTGGTGTCATATTCTCTCTTGGGAGCTTTGTCTTTGGAGCT
The DNA here is from genome assembly GCF_018294505.1 of Triticum aestivum. Taxonomy (NCBI): domain Eukaryota; kingdom Viridiplantae; phylum Streptophyta; class Magnoliopsida; order Poales; family Poaceae; genus Triticum; species Triticum aestivum. The sequence continues at coordinate 500,113,527 of NC_057794.1, read as the reverse complement.
GAGCACTAGCGAGAGGGACCAGTGGAAGGCGGCGGTGTTCGCCAAGGCATATGTAGCAATGATAATGAGGGAAGCGATGTCGAAGACGTGACAATGGTTGAGGTAGTCGACTCTTCTTTGGTGTGTCCTTGGGATTGCCTCAACTGGTTTTTTGATGTGAAGTCAATGTTGCGGTGGCGGGGTCTAGGTGGCGTACGATGAGGGGCAGCGGGTGGTTCGTTCGGTGATCTTCTGCGGCACTAGCCGTGCCTACTTCTCCTTTGTAGTTCCCCGTTAGATTCGAAGTTTGCGCTGGGTGGTCGTAGGTGGCTGAGTTTTGGCGTGGATCTGCATACAACTCCACACAACCTCTACATTGTGGGCTGAGTCGACGATTGCTCAGGGTCTAGTGTCAGCGATGATGCATTATAGGGAGGAGTGAAGACGATGGCGCGTGCGTGCTGTCTCAGTGGCCCTCTTTGGAGTGGTGTGCCCGGGGTATCTTCTGTGTGTGTCGCTCAACAATTGTGATGAGTTTTCATCCGATTTTCCATGATTAACCATGCAATATGTTTTTTGCTTGGTTTTATCTAATTAGCCAAGTAACTCTTTTCTTCTTAATGAACAAGGAATCCAGCAAGTTAGAGAAAAAAACAATGAGATAAAAGTAGAAGTATGGTAAACTAAAAGAAGCGGAAAAAAATACAGACCATCTAATTAACATTTGTCTGAAAGAAACTTTCATTCGGTTTGCTCTTCCTCCTCTTCTCGATCCACCCAACTCAAAGCCAACCAAACCACACGCTTCTGCCACCCGTGGCAGGCAGCTCTATCATGTGTGCCTCGCCGCCTCATCCACCGTGATGCCACCGCCCAAGCCATCCCTATAAAGCCCCCTATCTCTAGCATCGACAACCACCCTGCTCCCATAACCGTCAAGTCTTCGCCTCATCTCCACTAAAGATGATGTGGCCATCCAAATAGCTCCAGCGTGTTCAACGTGAAAAAGCCTTCTATTTTGGGAGGACCTATTTTTTACAATTGCATGAAAAAATTGTGTTTCAATCTATTTTCCCAAGACCATTTGATTGAAATTCAACAACTGCTAGTCATCTTCCTCCTCTAGACGAGCTACTCCTCCTTTCCGGTATCACCATCGACCTTTCCTCTAAACAACTACCCACCAACTCCGACGTGGAGGACCCTACACCCTACCCCCCGCCCATCCTTTGTCTGAGATGCGGTATTGAACCACGTTCTCCCCACCTTCGACGAGGTCATGGCGTAGGGCTTGGATGATGTCTCCTCTCTACAAATAAATCAACCAAATCTTTTTTTCTCGATTGTCCTAGGTTAAGCAAACAGTGTTATATTTTTCTTTTTGCAAGGCGTAAAAAATAGCAAAGAAAAATTAAAATATCGTCTACTCCCTCCGTTCCAAAATAGATGACCCAACTTGATATTAACTTTGTACTAAAGTTAGTATGAAGTGTTGGAAATATGCCCTAGAGGCAATAATAAATTGGTTATTATTATATTTCCTTGTTCATGATAATCGTTTATTATCCATGCTAGAATTGTACTGATAGGAAACTCAGATACATGTGTGGATACATAGACAACACCATGTCCCTAGTAAGCCTCTAGTTGACTAGCTCGTTGATCAATAGATGGTTACGGTTTCCTGACCATGGACATTGGATGTCGTTGATAACGGGATCACATCATTAGGAGAATGATGTGATGGACAAGACCCAATCCTAAGCCTAGCACAAGATCGTGTAGTTCGTTTGCTAAAGCTTTACTAATGTCAAGTATCATTTCCTTAGACCATGAGATTGTGCAACTCCCGGATACCGTAGAAGTGCTTTGGGTGTGCCAAACGTCACAACGTAACTGGGTGGCTATAAAGGTTCACTACAGGTATCTCCGAAAGTGTCTGTTGGGTTGGCACGAATCGAGACTGGGATTTGTCACTCCGTGTAAACGGAGAGGTATCTCTGGGCCCACTCGGTAGGACATCATCATAATGTGCACAATGTCATCAAGGAGTTGATCACGGGATGATGTGTTACGGAACGAGTAAAGAGACTTGCCGGTAATGAGATTGAACAAGGTATCGGGATACCGACGATCGAATCTCGGGCAAGTATCGTACCGATGGACAAAGGGAATTGTATACGGGATTGATTGAATCCTTGACATCGTGGTTCATCCGATGAGATCATCGTGGAGCATGTGGGAGCCAACATGGGTATCCAGATCCCGCTGTTGGTTATTGACCGGAGAGTTGTCTCGGCCATGTCTGCATGACTCCCGAGCCCGTAGGGTCTACACACTTAAGGTTCGATGACGCTAGGGTTATAGGGAATAGATATACGTGGTTACCGAATGTTGTTCGGAGTCCCGGATGAGATCCCGGACGTCACGAGGAGTTCCGGAATGGTCCGGAGGTAAAGATTTATATATGGGAAGTCATCATACGGTCACCGGAATAATTCGGGGGTTACCGGTATTGTACCGGGACCACTCGAGGGGTTCCGGGGGTCCACCGGGAGGGTCCACCTGCCCCGGAGGGCCCTATGGGCTGTGTGTGGAGAGGGACCAGCCCCTTAGTGGGCTGGGCGCCTCCCCCCTAGGGCCCATGCGCCTAGGGTTTGGGGGAACCCTAAAGGGGGGGCGCCCCCCTTGCCTTGGGGGCAAGGCAACCCCCCTGGCCGCCGCCCCCTCCTCAGATTGGATCTGAGGGGGCCGGCCCCCCTCTCCCTTGCCCCTATATATATGTGGGGGGTGGGAGGGCAGCCGCACCCAAGTTCTGGCGCAGCCCTCCCCCTCTCCCAAGTTCCTCCTCTTCTCCCGCGGTGCTTGGCGAAGCCCTGCAGGATTGCCACGCTCCTCCTTCACCACCATGCCGTCGTGCTGTTGTTTGATGGAGTCTTCCCCAACCTCTCCTTCTTCCCTTGCTGGATCAAGGCGTAGGAGACGTCACCGGGCTGCACGTGTGTTGAACGCGGAGGCGCCGTGGTTCGGCGCTTAGATCGGAATCAACCGCGATCTGAATCGCTACGAGTATGAGTCCTTCATGTGCGTTCTTGCAACGCTTCCGCTTAGCGATCTACAAGGGTATGTAGATGCACTCTCCTTCCCCTCGTTGCTAGATTACTCCATAGATTGATCTTGGTGATGCGTAGAAAATTTTAAATTTCTGCTACGATCCCCAACAGTGGCATCATGAGCTACGTCTATGCGTAGTTTCTATGCACGAGTAGAACACAAAGCAGTTGTGGGCGTCGATTTTGTCAATTTACTTGCCGTTACTAGTCTTATCTTGATTCGGCGGCATCATGGGATGAAGCGGCCCGGACCGACCTTACACGTACTCTTACGTGAGACTGGTTCCACCGACTGACATGCACTAGTTGCATAAGGTGGCTAGCGGGTGTCTGTCTCTCCCACTTTAGTCGGATCGGATTCGATGAAAAGGGTCCTTATGAAGGGTAAATAGAAATTGGCATATCACGTTGTGGTTTTGGCGTAGGTAAGAAACGTTCTTGCTAGAAACCTATAGCAGCCACGTAAAAACTTGCAACAACAATTAGAGGACGTCTAACTTGTTTTTGCAGCATATGCCTTGTGATGTGATATGGCCAAAAGGATGTGATGAATGATATATGTGATGTATGAGATTGATCATGTTCTTGTAATAGGAATCACGACTTGCATGTCGATGAGTATGACAACCGGCAGGAGCCATAGGAGTTGTCTTAATTTATTTATGACCTGCGTGTCAACATAAACGTCATGTAATTACTTTACTTTATTGCTAAAGCGTTAGCCATAGTAGTAGAAGTAATAGATGACGAGACAACTTCAAGAAGACACGATGATGGAGATCATGGTGTCATGCCGGTGACAACGATGATCATGGAGCCCCGAAGATGGAGATCAAAAGGAGCAAAATGATATTGGCCATATCATGTCACTATTTGATTGCATGTGATGTTTATCATGTTTTACATCTTATTTGCTTAGAACGACGGTAGCTTAAATAAGATGATCCCTCACTAAAATTTCAAGAAAAGTGTTCCCCCTAACTGTGCACCGTTGCGAAGGTTCGTTGTTTCGAAGCACCACGTGATGATCGGGTGTGATAGATTCTAACGTTCGAATACAACGGGTGTTGACGAGCCTAGCATGTACAGACATGGCCTCGGGACACATGCGAAACACTTAGGTTGACTTGACGAGCCTAGCATGTACAGACATGGCCTCGGAACACGGAAGACCGAAAGGTCGAACATGAGTCGTATAGAAGATACGATCAACATGAGATGTTCACCGTTGATGACTAGTCCGTCTCACGTGATGATCGGACACGGCCTAGTCGATTCGGATCATGTTTCACTTAGATGACTAGAGGGATGTCTATCTGAGTGGGAGTTCATTAAATAATTTGATTAGATGAACTCAATTATCATGAACATAGTCTAAATTGTCTTTGCAAATATGTTGTAGATAAATAGCTCACGTTGTAGCTCCCTGTTTCAATACGTTCCTAGAGAAAGATTAAGTTGAAAGATATTGTAAGCAATGATGCGGACTAGGTCCGTAGTCCGAGGAGTGTCCTCACTGCTACACAGAAGGCTTACGTCTTTGATGCACCGCTCGATGTGCAAACCCCTACAACGTCGTCTGTGGATGTTGTGAACACCTGACAGACACATCCTGATGACTACTTGATAGTTTAGTGCACCATACTTTACGGCTTAGAATCGGGATTCCAATGACGTTTTGAACGCCATAGAACATATGAGATGTTCCAAGAGCTGAAATTGGGATTTCAGGCTCATGCCCGTGTTGAGAGGTGTGAGACCTCTGACAAGTTCTTTTGCCAACAAGATGGAGGAGAATAGCTCAGCTAGTGAGCATGTGCTCAGAATGTCTGGGTGCTACAATCACTTAAATCAAGTGGGAGTTAAACTTCCAGATAAGATAGTGATTGATAGAGTTCTCTAGCCACTATCACTAAGCTACTAGATCTTCGTGATGAACTATGACATGCAAGGGATGGAGTTGATCCCGGAGCTGTTCGCGGTGCTTAAGACCGCAAAAGGTAGAAATCAAGAAGGAGCATCAAGTGTTGATGGTTTAACAAGACCACTGGTTTCAAGAAGGGCAAGGGCTAGAAGGGAAACTTCATGGATGGCAAACCAGTTGCCGCTCCAGTGAAGGAACCCAAGGTTGAACCCAAACCCGAGACTAAGTGCTTCTATTGTAAGGGGAACGGTCACTGGTAGCGGAATTACCCCAAATGCATGGTAGATAAGAAGGCTGGCAACTTCAACAAAGTATATACGTGTTATTAATGTGTACCTCACTAGTACTCCTGGTAGCACCTGGGTATTGGATACCGGTTCAGTTGCTATTATTGGTGACTTGAAGCAAAAGCTACGGACTAAACGGAGACTGGCTAAGGGCGAGGTGACGATGTGTGTTGGAAGTGTTTCCAAAGTTGATGAGATCACCATCGCACGCTCCATCTGCCTTCGGGATTAGTATTGAACCTAGATAAATGTTATCAGGTGTCTACGTTGAGCATGAATATGATTAGATCATGTTCATTGCAATACGGTTATTCATTTAAGTTAGAGAATAATGGTTATTCTGTTTACATGAATGATACCTTTCATGGTCATGCACCCTATGTGAATGGTTCATTGAATCTCGGTCGTGGTAATACACATGTTCATGCCAAAAGATGTAGAGTTAATAATGATAGTACCACTTTCTCGTGGCACTGCCGCTTAGGTCATATTGGCGTAAGATGCATGAAGAAACTCCATGTCGATGGATGTTTGGAGTCACTTGATTTTGAATCACTTGACACATGCCAGCCATGCCTCATGGGCAGGATGACTAAGACCCCGTTTTTAGGTACAATGAAACGGGCAAGTGACTTTTTGGAAATCATGCATGCTGATACGTGTAATCCAATGAGAATTGAAGCGTGCAGTGGATATCGCTATTTTCTCATCTTCACTGACGATTTGGGTAGATATAGGTATATTTCATTAATGAAGCACAAGTCTGAAACGTTTGAAAAGTTCAAGCGATTTCAGAGTGAAGTTAAGAATCATCATAACAAGAAGATCATGTTCCCACGATCTGATAAAAAAAGGGATTTTATGAGTTATGAGTTTGGCAAACACTTAAGACATTGTGGAATTGTTTCACAGTTGAAGCCACCTGGAACACCACTGGGTTATGGTGTGTCCGTACGTCGTAATCGAACCTTATGAGATATGGTACAATCTATGATGTCTCTTACCGATCTACCGTTTTCATTTTGAGGTTGTGCGTTAGAGACAGCTGCATTCACTTTAGATAGGACACCATCTAAGTCCGTTGAGACGATGTCGTATGAACATTGGTTTGGCAAGAAACCAAAGTTGTCGTTTCTTAATATTTGGGGCTGTGATGCTTAAGGCTTCAGTCGAAGAAGCTCGAACCCAAAGCAGACAAACACATCTTCATAGGATACCCAAAGGTGGCAGTAAGGTATACCTTCTATCTCAGATCCGAGGGCAAATTGTTTGTCGCTAAGAATGGGTCCTTTCTCAAGAAGGAGTTTCTCTCGAAAGAATTGAGTGGGAGGAAGATAGAACTTGATGAGGTTGTCGAACCTTTACTTCAACCAGAGAGTGATGCAACACAGAAAGATGTTTTCTGTGGCGCCTACATCTGTTGAATAGGAAGTTAATGATAGTGATCATGAAGCTTCGGATCAAGTTGCTATCGAACCTCGTAGGTCGACAAGGATATGTACTACTCCTAAGTGGTACGGTAATCCTATCTTAGATATCATGTTGTTAGACAACAATGAACCTACGAGCTATGGAGAAGCGATGGTGGGCCCGTATTCCGACAAATGGTTAGAAGCCATGAAATCCGAGATAGGATCCATATATCAGAACAAAGTATGGACTTTGGTGGACTTGCCCGATGATCGGCAAGCCATTGAGATAAATGGATCTTTAAGAAGAAGACGGACGTGGGCGGTAATGTTACCGTCTATGAAGCTCGACTTGTGGGAAAGAGTCTTTTCACAAGTTCAAGGAGTTGACTACGATGAGAATTTCTCACCCGTAGCGATGCTTAAGTCCGTCGGAATCATGTTAGCATTAGCTGTATTTTTCGATTATGAAATCTGACAGATGGATGTCAAAACAAGTTTTCTTACCAGTTTTCGTAAGAAAAGTTGTATGTGATACAATCAAAGGTTTTGTCGATCCTAAGGATGCTAAAAGGTATGCTGGCTCCAGCAATCCTTCTATGGACTAGAGCAAGCATCTCGGAGTCGGAATATATGCTTTGATGGAGTGATCAAAGCTTTTAGGTTTATACAATGTTTGCTAGAAACTTGTATTTACAAGAAAGTGAGTGGGAGCACTACAACATTTCTGATAAGTATATGTGGATGACATATTGTTGATCCGAAATAATGTAGAATTTCTAGAAAGCATAAACGGTTGTTTGAAGAGTGTTTTTCAAAGGAAGACCTGGATAAAGCTGCTTACATATTGGGCATCAAGATCTATAGAGATAGATCAAGACGCCTGATGGTACTTTCAAAGAACGCACACCTTGACATGTTTTTGAAGGAGTTCAAAATAGATCAGTCAAAGAAGGGGTTCTTACCTGAGTTGTAAGGTGTGAAGTTGAGTAAGACTCAAAGCTTGACCACGGCAGAAGAAAGAGGAAGGACGAAGGTCGTCCCCTATGCTCTTGTCATAGGCTCTATACGGTATGCCATGCTGAGTACCGCACCTGATGTGTGCCTTGCCACATGTCTGGCAAGAGGATACAAAGGTGATCTAGGAGTGGATCACCAGATAGCGGTCAAAATTATCCTTAGAGGAATAAGGAAATGTTTCTCGGTTATGGAGGTGATAAAGAGTTCGACGTAAAGAGTTACGTCGATGCAAGCTTAACACCTATCCGGATAGCTCTGAGTAGAGATACCGGATACGTATAATGGAGCAACAATTTGGAATAGCTCCAAGTGGAACGTGGTAGCAGCATCTACGATATGACATAAAGTTTTGCGAAATACATAGGGATCTGAATATGGCAAGACCCGTTGACTACAACCTCTCTCACAAGCATAACATGATCAAACCCAGAACTCATTGAGTGTTAATCACATAGTGATGTGAACTAGATTATTGAGTCTAGTAAACTCTTTGGATGTTGGTCACATGGCGATGTGACCTGTGAGTGTTAATCACATGGCGATGTGAACTAGATTATTGACTCTAGTGCAAGTGGGAGACTGTTGGAAATATGCCCTAGAGGCAATAATAAATTGGTTATTATTATATTTCCTTGTTCATGATAATCGTTTATTATCCATGCTAGAATTGTATTGATAGGAAACTCAGATACATGTGTGGATACATAGACAACACCATGTCCCTAGTAAGCCTCTAGTTGACTAGCTCATTGATCAATAGATGGTTACGGTTTCCTAACCATGGACATTGGATGTCGTTGATAACGGGATCACATCATTAGGAGAATGATGTGATGGACAAGACCCAATCATAATCCTAGCACAAGATCGTGTAGTTCGTTTGCTAAAGCTTTTCTAATGTCAAGTATCACTTCCTTAGACCATGAGATTGTGCAACTCCTGGATAACGTAGAAGTGCTTTGGGTGTGCCAAACGTCACAAAGTAACTGGGTGGCTATAAAGGTTCACTATAGGTATCTCCGAAAGTGTCTGTTGGGTTGGCACGAATCGAGACTGGGATTTGTCACTCCGTGTAACGGAGAGGTATCTCTGGGCCCACTCGATAGGACATCATCATAATGTGCACAATGTGATCAAGGAGTTAATCACGGGATGATGTGTTACGAAACGAGTAAAGAGACTTGCCGGTAACGAGATTGAACAAGGTATCGGGATACCGACGACCGAATCTCGGGCAAGTATCGTACCAATGGACAAAGGGAATTGTATACGGGATTGATTGAATCCTTGACATCGTGGTTCATCCGATGAGATCATCGTGGAGCATGTGGGAGCCAACATGGGTATCCAGATCCCACTGTTGGTTATTGACCGGAGAGTTGTCTCGGCCATGTCTGCATGACTCCCGAGCCCGTAGGGTCTACACACTTAAGGTTCGATGACGCTAGGGTTATAGGGAATAGATATACGTGGTTACCTAATGTTGTTCGGAGTCCCGGATGAGATCTCGGACGTCACAAGGAGTTCCGGAATGGTCCGAAGGTAAAGATTTATATATGGGACGTCATCATACGGTCACCGGAATAATTCGGGGGTTACCGGTATTGTACCGGGACCACTGGAGGGGTTCCGGGGGTCCACCGGGAGGGTCCACCTGCCCCGGAGGACCCTATGGGCTGTGTGTGGAGAGGGACCATCCCCTTAGTGGGCTGGGCGCCTCCCCCTAGGGCCCATGCGCCTAGGGTTTGGGGGAACAAATGGATGTGGCGGTGGCCAAGGAGGCGGCGCTGGCCGCGTCTGCCGCGGCATCGGCGGCAGAGAAGGAGGTGGCAGTGGCGGCCGTGACTGCTAAGGAGGCGGCGGCGGCCTCAGCTGCTGCGGTGACTGCTAAGGAGGCGGCGTTGGCCGCGTCTGCTGCGGCATCGGCTGCTGCGAAGGAGGCGGAGGTGGTGGCTGTGACTGCGTCGGAGGCAGCGGCGACTGCGAAGGAGGCGGCGGTGGCAGCTTCGGCTGCTGCGTCAAATGCGAAGGAGGCAGCGGCTGTGGCGGCGACTACAGGGGAGGTGGCGGCGGCCGCCGCCGCCACTGCGATGGCGGCAATGCAGGCTTCCAAGAAGCTTAAGTTCCACCTTATCTGCGACCAAGATTCACCGGGGAGTGGCAGCTGCGATGATGTTGATGCGGGGAGTGTCGATCTTAGTAATGATGTTGATGGGGGGAGCGTCGATCTCAGCGATGATGTTGATGGGAGGAGCGTCGATCCCATAGATGATGTTGATGTGGGGATCGTCGATCTCATTGATAATGTTGATGGGGGAAGCGTCGATCTCAGCGATGACGTTGACGAGGGGAGCGTTGATCTCATCAGCTATTTTGATTTGGGGAGTGCCGATCACATCAGCCGCCTCCCCGATGCCGTCCTCGGCAGCATCCTCTCTCTTCTCCCCATCAAAGAAGGCGCCCGCACACAGATCATCTCCCGCCGGTGGCGTCCGCTCTGGCGTTCTGCTCCTCTGAACCTTGTAGTGGACTACAAGAACATTAACTTGGTTCCAAAGATCCTCTCTGAGCATCGTGGCCCCGCACGCCGCTTCTCAATCGAGGATTGTTACGTCGAAGGCAGGCTTCGTTCTTATACCCGGAGTATCTATGTAGAAGACTGTTATGATAAGATCGAAGGCTGGCTTAGTTCCGCTGCCCTGGACAACCTAGAGGAGTTGGAGCTCACCCCCGAGTTCTCATATGGCTACCTGGGGGAGTTGTACCTGCTGCAATCGTCCACATACCGCTTCTCATCCACGCTCCGCGTGGCCAAATTCCACTGCTGCCATTTCCCCAACTTAATTGTGCAGCTGTCCCTGAAGTTTTCGTGCCTCAAGCAACTCACCCTGCGAAAGGTCACCATCTCGGAGGACCCTCTCCACAGCTTGCTCTCTGGCTGCACTGCCTTTGAAAGCCTTGAGCTGAAGGAAAACATGGGCACTGGTCGCCTCTGCATCATCTCCCAAACTCTTAAGAGTTTAGGCTTTTGCGCTGACTCAAGGGATGGTGGTCTCTTTTTGCAAGAGTTAGTCATCAAGGATGCCCCATGCCTTGAGAGATTACTACCACTAAATCCAAAGGGTGGCACAGCGAGCATACGGATAATCTCGGCACCTAAACTGGAGATATTGGGTATGCTGTCTGAAGACACATATGAATTCCACCTTGGGAGCTCAGTTTTTCAGGTAGCAGCAGCTTTCATCAATTGCATTTGACATTCTTATGTGCATGCTACTGTTCTTATATTTGCACTTTGTTCTGCAGAAAATGATTGCTGTCAATTTAACAACCAAAATGCACACCATGAGGGTTTTGGTTCTCAGCCCTTCCAGCCCTAAGCTGGACGCAGTGGTTAACCTCCTCAAGTGCTTCCCTTGCTTGGAGAGGTTGTATGTCATTGTGAGTATAAAACATAGTTGCTTGCTTTAAATGTCACTATAAGCATTTGGTCGACGTGCAATCTAGCCAACTATTTGTATTGCTAACCTGTTGGTATTTCCCCCCCCCCCCCCCCCCCCCCCCCCCCCCCTCATTATCTCCAGTTCCAGTCAGGGGAGGGTATGAAGAATGTCTGGAAGTATGACCCATTTGACCCACTTGAATGTATTGAGCTTCATCTCAAAAAAGTGGTGTTGAAGAATTATGACGGCATCAGAGATTCATCTATCAACTTTGCCAAGTTCTTTGTTCTTAATGCAAAAGTGTTGAAGGAAATGAAAATCACATTGCCTTACCACCGCCAGCATGGATGGGTTGCTAATCAATCCAGCCTGCTACGAGTCAGAAATAGAGCTTCTCGAGATGCTCGAATTGAGATGAGATGTGGCACTAAAGATGATTTCACACACAACAAGCATACCCATGACGTGTTAATGGATGACCCCTTTGACTTGCCCTACAGAGGATGCTATACGTGTAAAGAGAAGGGTCTAGGAGATGGTGTATACCAAATTTAATTAGAACTTGGGCTGCCAAGACCATCAATGGGTGGTGCTAGTCAGTAAGCCTCCAATCCTTTCTCGGGTGTAGTTGATGCCCATCTTGAAATTTGACTTGCCTTCTTTTGAAACCCAAGCTTATATTTCTAGCCTATATGTTTTCCCAGCCTTCTGATGTTGTAAGAAAGGATGCGGATCTATTTGACGTATCAATGGAATGCTTTGTAGCCTACTCGGGATTGTACCAGGACAAAGGGGGTGGTGTCTAAGCTCAGGCTTCAAATCCAAACTCGCGTAATGTATTTTATGTTCTATTGTTGTTTGGCCTTTTATTGTAAGCTGGTTGGACCAGCAGTTACTATATTTATGTATGGTACAACTTGCTTTAGTTAAAAAGGATGGCCTCCATGCCTTTTGTTTCAAGTTCTTCCTTTGCGATTCATGAATGCATACAAATGGAATGTTTGCAACCTTGTTTCTGCTAGTTTCAGCGAATACTGCATCTTTGGTTCATAGAAGTTGTTCTTTACACGCAATTGTTATTTGTTATCTTACATTTATTATAACTTACTTCATTCTTTCAAATAATAGCGTGTGGGATTGAATGCTGATTCTTTTTTGGTATACCTTTGATGAATATTTTGCTGACCTTGTTCCCACATGAACTGTGAAAGTTGGGAAGAAGTGCTACTCGGTTTATCAAATCATTATTTCTCTACTATCCTGTGATGTTGTGTATGCATCAGCAGCATGTTGATATAAAGAACTGGAGTTGATATAAATAGAACTGTAGAAGCTGAATGTGGCAAGATTTTTGTGCTCAGTGGATTTGAGTTCTGAAAATTCTGACACAATTTTGTGGATGTAGCAATTTCACCCAAGTTATATACGTTTGTCTTATATTTAGTTTACAGAGGGAGTAGAACAGAAAAATAGCAACCCACTGTATATTGTACCATCAAATACGTATTAAGTATGCCATTTTGCCATTATTTCAACAAAGTGCCTGAGAGTAATTCCTTTTGCATGCCTTTAATTGTTACCATGGATCAATTGGCTTAATTTCTGATGAAATCCAGTCATTTGACACCACAGCATCAAAGGATTGCACGAGCGTTTCAAGATGGAGAATCGATATTATGTCCACATGGCCTCTTCCAATTGGTTGCGCCCCTCTCTGGTGGCTGCACTTTACACGTAAGCACAGCAAGCAGAGGTGGCATGCTAAGACACAATCACAGAAACGAATTGTCCAATCAGAGGATAACAAGAGATAGGCCCATCCATCCAACAAAGGCGTCACTGCCAGCAAGGCCCGTCAGTCTCCTGCACTATTTAAACTCCAATGCAGCTCTCTGCTTTCCACACAACACAGCTTAGAAGCACAAGACAAGCAACCAAATCTTCTTCAGGGTTCTCTGCAACTGCAATGGCGTCATCCACCATGGCACTCTCCTCCCCGGCCCTTGCCGCGAAGCAGGCCAAGATTGCCTCCTCCAATGTGTTTGGCGAGGGCCGCATCACGATGCGCAAGACGGCGGCCAAGGCCAAGCCCGCCGCTTCCAGCAGCCCGTGGTACGGCCCGGATCGTGTCCTCTATCTCGGCCCGCTGTCCGGTGATGCGCCGTCCTACCTCACCGGCGAGTTCCCCGGGGACTACGGCTGGGACACTGCTGGGCTCTCCGCTGACCCCGAGACGTTCGCGAAGAACAGGGAGCTTGAGGTGATCCACTGCCGGTGGGCCATGCTTGGCGCTCTTGGCTGCGTCTTCCCGGAGCTCCTCGCTCGCAACGGCGTCAAGTTCGGTGAGGCCGTGTGGTTCAAAGCTGGTTCTCAGATCTTCAGCGAGGGTGGGTTGGACTACCTCGGCAACCCCAGCCTCGTCCACGCGCAGAGCATCCTCGCCATCTGGGCCTGCCAGGTCGTGCTCATGGGCGCCGTCGAGGGGTACCGCGTTGCCGGTGGCCCGCTCGGTGAGATCGTCGATCCCCTCTACCCCGGCGGTAGCTTCGACCCCCTTGGGTTGGCTGATGACCCTGAGGCATTTGCGGAGCTCAAGGTGAAGGAGATCAAGAATGGACGGCTCGCCATGTTCTCCATGTTTGGCTTCTTCGTCCAGGCCATCATCACCGGCAAGGGTCCCCTTGAGAACCTTGCCGACCACCTCGCCGATCCCGTCAACAACAACGCCTGGGCATTCGCCACCAACTTCGTCCCCGGCAAGTGAATATGAGGCGATGCCCTGTGGGACTTGGGATGCATGGAACAAACATGGGTTGTGTGAAACAAAACAACCGCTACCGCGGCTTGTTTTTTCACCTGTATGATTATTCGTCCGATGAGGACATGTAACAGTATTTGATTGGTTTATCAAACAAGAATGATGGTAAACTTCCAAAAGAAAAAAACTTGCAAGATGACTGTCTGGAAGATTACTGAAATTCTCTGAAACAAATGCACAGTAGGGGAGTTCAGGGTTGCAAGAGCAGCCAAGGACTACGAAAGAAGAAGAAGAAGAAGAAGAAAGAAAACAAACGAGCGTGCTATTTCAATGGAAAATCAAGTAGCTGTACAACTTTAAGGCCACAAGTGAGCTCATGGTTTAAGTCATTACAAGTGACACGTACTCCCTCCGTCTCAAAATGTAAGACCATTTTTGACACTTGTGGTCTTACATTTTGGTACGGAGGGAGTACTTCACAAGGAGTAGGCAGACCTGATTACGTGGTAGTGGATTTGAACCCAGAAGCACGAGCTGTCCTCTTATCTCAGCTGTTTTGTACAGTATATTGCATACCTGATAAGATGATTTTTATCCTCCTGAGAACTAGCCTTTTAATGCAGCAAACATGTCTCAGAAAACTTCAGTTATGCATATCAATACTTTTGAAATACAATGACCTGCACAAACACTTCATCTGACGGAAGTACTGAGAACAATAAAAAGCTTTGCTCAATTGCATCATGTCCTCAAAAAATTATTCTTGTTAAAAATGTTAAATAAATCAAGCTATCAAGGTGCTTCTCCTTCCTTGCATCTAGCATGTTCTTCCTCCCGTTCTATCTGGAATAATTTCTACTGTCCCTGCTATTCAGACATTGTATCACTTGGCGTGCCTAGGCGTTTCTTTTTGGTTCCTTCTTCTTATTTTCAAACTATATAAGATCTCAGAAAATTTAAGCGACAGCCACTAGTTTCAAAGTCAATGCAGATTCTTCCCTCCTTTTCATTGATCACACATATGCCACCATTTCATTAGTCTCATTTACACATTTGCCATCCCATGCCGTTACAATAATTGTTTTGATAATGTAATAAAAGTGGGAAAAAATATCATCGCATGTACATATGGGAATGTGGACCTGCCTATTTTTCATGAGTAGTGATGAAATTTGAGGGGCTAAAAATCATCTCTTCAATTGTTACTTTCCTGTGAAGCCCTGTCTCTCAGGCAATTACTACCATAATTCAAAAGCATTCTGTGATACCATAGGCATACCCGCCCCGGCTATCTCAGGTGACCATCAGCATGGTTGTGTTTACAATATCTGGAGAGTGATCTTGGAGGCTGTATTCTAGCACCAGCCTGAACTTCCTGATGACACAAGCCCATGCTGATCTCAGGCAGTTCAGCAAGAAAAAAAAATCAAACTCACTTTTCTTTGTGGTAGTGATGACTGTTGGGGGAATTGAAGGCAGTTTTTAGAGTGCAATGATTAGGTTACAGCAAACAGTTTCAAACATTTGTACATAAATCCACAACAGTTTCATGCCATTTGACAACCCATATCCTCGGATGTTCGCAGAAACGCTGTCTGAATTAGATCAATTCAAATGGAGCAAAGCAGGGAGGTCAGATGATCCCAACCATGCAATGAACCAGATCAACTTCGAAGACATGCTAACTAAATGAAAATACACCTACATTACTTCCTAACGATACACTCACAAACATACTGGGCCACTACCATCAGCGCCTTTGCATTGCACCCCTAATACAGAAAACATCTACCATTAGTACCACCAAATCACCAGTCTTTGCTCCCTATGATGCAGAAAACATCTTCCATTAGTATCACCAAGGCCTTCTCCCCCCGATACGCCTCGCGAGCTGTATGTCCTTTTGCACTGCAGGGGCAAAAAAAGGTCAGGTGAACAGAAACATGCTAATGTATACATGTATTTTCTGCATACATAGTTCCAATTTGTTCAGGAGCATCCTTTTAAAGATACATATGAAGTCATACCTAACTGAAAATATTTATTTGTTATTAGAATAGAAACAGCAACCTTGATGATAATAATTCTAGTGACACTTATCTGTCTCGGTAAAACAGTACCCAAGCTTTAAGAGGAAATAAAACATATCTTGGAAATAAAGTTCTGATTTCATGCTATGTTTATATCCTCGAGGTAAGTAACAAACAGGGTAATCAACCCTGAATTTCCTGCTACAGTAACCAGATTTTATATCTAAAATGCATCATTAGAAAACTCTGGCCCATTCACAAGTGGCAAGCTATAATTGTTTTCCCGCAAAAAAAGCCATAATTGTTAGCATATCTGCTGTTTTGTTTTGTGACATGTTCACCGAGAACAAAAAATACGAGAAGCTGCTGAGATATGATAACTGTGGATCTTCTAATCATTAATAATCATTGAATTTTTGCAGCTTGAAACAACATCGAAACTAGATAACACATCAAATAAAAGCAAAGATGATCCTGAAATTGAAATGCTTTTATGACTGCCATGTTTCCTTTTGCATAATATTGTAAAGGAAAGGAAGTGTTCATTCAGTGATAACTTACTGATGGTAACACGCTTAGCATGGATGGCACATAGATTTGCCTTTTCAAATACATCGACTATGTGATACTCTGCAGCCTGCAGAGGGAAAGGAAAAGAAAATCATGTGCAAACTCAAAGCAAATATACAGGACAGTGACTGAAAGCACAATTAGGACATTCAACTTATTTGATAGGCCACATATGGAATGTAGTCAACTCTATGTTAATTTTGCTAGTTATGCAGAAGAAATTATTTCTGGCAAGAGGCGACTTGTGTTAGTGTACTTACCATGCACTAGCAATCTTGTATAGTTCTATAAAAGCACTTGTGTCGTTGTACTGGATAGTGGATACAGATAAATCCTTGGGCGTTCAGATACATAACCATCACATGATAAAATTCAAAAAAAAAATTTGGACTACCTCTTCCTCACTTCTCAGTCACACCCTTAAGCAAAATGTAATATGAACAATAGTTCAGTTTTGCGTGCGTGGCATGATTATGTTGCAAGACACAGTGACAGTGTATATCTTAGACCAAACAACGAGAAGCTATGAACTATGGCACAAAGACATTTGATTTTGGTTTTGAGTTACCAGCCACCAAAGAACAATCATGGTGCTAAACAGATGTATCAACTGCATGAACACCGGAGCATTCAGATTCAGGAACTATGCATTATGGTGATAAATTTATCAGTCTCACAATTCTCAGAACTATTGCAGTTGCTGGTTTCTTTAATGGGAACCATCAGGCCTAATAGTACACGGCAGGTTTCGGCATTGACCATTGACCGACCTCCTGCAACGAGAAGAGCGCCTGAGGAGTCCAGTGGTTCATCTCGCCCTTCGTCAAGTCGTCGGTGATCTCCTTAACCTGCAAATTTACCATCAGCACAGGACGAGCACCTGTCTCCGCATACTGAATCTCGAATCGGTGATACAGGTACAAATCGGAGGACGGGACGGGCAGAGGGGGGCACGGGTACGGGGTACCCAACCCACACTCACCAGGCGGACGAAGGGCGCGAAGGGGATGAGCGGCCCGGTGGACTTCTGGTACTTCCTGACCTCCCGCAGCGCTACCGTGCCCGGCCGGAACCGGTACGCCCGCTTCTTCTTCTTCTCCGGCTGCGGCTCCGGCGGTACCTGGCGCAGCGCCGGCGGCGGCCTCCAGCGCGGGGAGAGCTCGAAGCGGAGCCGCTTCTTCGTCTCCGTCGTCGCCGCCGTCGCCGCCACCGCGTGCTTCGTGCGACCCATCGCCGCGGGGAAAGTGTGGGTGAGTTGGGTGGTGTGCACTGAGCAGTAGTACCACTGCTTGTGCTACTGAGCAGGAGTATTACAGTAACTTTATCACGGGAGTGTAGCGCGCCTAGGAAACTGAACTGGCTCGAGGCCAAGGGGACTCGCAACCGTCACCGTCCAATGCGTGGCATAAATGTAAAATGAGTCGTTCTAGAGGGGGAAAATGTGCATGGTAGTATGGCATAAGGCTAGTCATAGTAGCAGACCGGGCTGGAGAGTGGGTCCACCACGAAAAGGAAACGCTAAGGCGGTAGGGGGCGATCGCGAGGCGATTGCGCTCCTACGCTAGGGTTAGGGTTTCGCTGCTCGGGGGTGGTGTGCATCTGGCAGCGGAGAGGGAGGCGACGGCGCATCCCTAGACGCGGGCCAAGAACGGATTCTCCCTGTTGTGGGCTGCTGCTCATGGCTGGGACTGCGGATGATAAGGCGACGGCGGCGGGGAAGAAGAATAACTCGAATACATCTAAGGCGGCGGCAGCCACTCCAGCGACTGGGAGGTCAAAGACGGCTACACCAATGAAGACGGCGGCGGCAACGCCGACGGCGCACAAGGGGGATGGCCTAAATAACAGAGAAGAATCAAAATCCCCGTTGGAGTGCAAGACCCCGGATCCGACGTCGAGCTTGTCTGCAAGATTGGGAGGCATGGTTCTTATGGATAAAGAAGCTGAGGGTTTCATCTTTGAAGATCAGGAGACAGAGATGCCTAAGAGTTCGAGATGGTCTGCGGTGGGGAAGGCTTGTACCACTCGTCCGATGAACAAGACAGCACTAGAAAAAGCTATGACTCGGGCGTGGGGGCTGCATAAAGAAGCTCAGTTCAGGGACAGGGGCTCAAATATTTTTGTGGTACACTTTGGAAGTGAGGGAGACTACAGACATGTTATGAACAATGGGCCTTGGCAGTTTGATTTTAGTGTTCTGATCATGACGGAATATGAAGGAAAAACGAGACTCTCGGAGATGGTGTTTGACAGAGTCGATATGTGGGTTAGGGTGACGGATCTTCCACCGGATAAGAGGACAGAGGTGTTTGGGAAAGCTTTGGGCAATTGGTTGGGAGAAGTCGTGAGAGTTGATGTGGACAAGGATGGAGTTGCAAGGGGAAACCAGTTACGAGTTCGAGAAAAAATTGATGTTTATGAACCGCTAGTCCGAGGCTTTACTTTGAAGAGATCTAAAGATGATAAGGTGGGCACATGGTTTGACTTCTACTATGAGAAAGTCCCCCACTTCTGCTTCGATTGTGGGCGACTAGTGCACAAGGGGGGTGTTTGCGAGCCCCCTGTTGACTCCTCGCTCAAATGGGGAGGATGGCTGCGGGCATCCCCCAGAAGAAATACAGGAAAGGAGGGATCTAAGGGAGGGGTAGCAAGTAGCAGCAACAGCTGGAATAGCTCACAGAATGACGGTACAAGACCAAGGCATCGAGATGAGCAAAGTCGCGTGAGGGATATTCCAACCAAGAGAAATCTAAACACTGAATTCTCTCAATCAGCTAAAAACCGCACTGGCGGACAGAGTAAGCCGAGAGATGCAGAGGTGAATAGCCCTAGACGCGATAAAACGAGGAGTGGTGCTGGACGTGAGCAGGATCTGAGGGACAGTCTTGGAGATGAAAAGAGAACAGAATCTGAGGGACAAGCTGATTGATAGAAATCGAGGAAGGGAGAGAGAGTCTGAACGTGGAGCTTCCTGGGAGATGAAGGGAAAAGGATCTGCTGATGTGAAGAATGGGGGGCGCCATGAAGGTGGGTATATGAGGGTAGAGCAGCATGGGAGGTCAGAAGGTTATGGACAACAGGAAAGGAGGGGCTACTACGTGCATAAACCAAGGAAAAGCTCGGCTTATGAGTATAGGGAGATCCAGAGAGAGCAAGAAGTGCATGAAAGCAGGAAGCGAGGGCCGAGACATATGTGGGTAGCCAAGGGGGAGTCGGACAGGCCAGCAGGACAAGATGTTTTCATTCGCGATATACGGCGTAAAACGTCGACAGTGTTTGACCGCATCTCAGTTAACAGCGATAGATCGGCGGACCCCGAGGATCGAGGCCGCCGGGAGCAATGAATGTTTTAGCCTGGAACTGTCGAGGACTGGGGTTGGACTCGACAGTGGGCGAACTGAGAGACCTGATTCGGTCCCACAACCCAGCGGTGGTCTTTTTATCTGAAACAAAGAAGAAATCGAGGGCTATGGAGAAACTAAGATGGAGTCTGGGGTTTTCTTGTGGTGTGGCGGTGGACTGTCAAGGACAAAGTGGTGGGCTAGCGATGTGGTGGAGAGAGCATTTAAAGGTTATTGTGAGGCCATGGAGCCAGTACTTTGTGGATGTGGAAGTGGTCTGGGAAGGAAAAACCTGTAGAATCACTGGATTCTACGGTGAACCGGACGTGGAGCATAGAAAAAAATCTTGGGATGCAATCCGATACCTAAAACGACAGGATGCACTTCCATGGTTGTGTGTCGGAGATTTCAATGAAGCGCTATTACAAACCAAACAGAAGGGGGGAAACCAACGAAGCTTTCTGCAGATGGAAGGTTTTCGCGACTGTCTGGCCGACTGCGGCCTTGCAGACTTGGGTTTTTCAGGCTATCCCTACACGTGGGATAACAAAAGACAAGGTGATGAAAATATTCAGGTCCGTCTCGACCGGGGAACATGCAATGATGATTTTCTAGCACTATTCCCGCACACTCACGTCCAACACATAATTACCGAGGAGTCGGACCATGTCGCTTTGGTGGTTCACATTCTGGAGACGGCTCCAGAACAGGGACACCATGGTGCACGACAGTTTAGATTTGAGGAGGCATGGTTAAGGCTTGAAAGCTATGATTCCATGGTAGCCGAGAAGTGGTTGGAAGCGGACGATGGAGAAACGGGGCTGTCGGCCACCTGCGGCAGGCTAGGAAAGCTTACGGCGAGCATGCAAGAGTGGGGGCGTGTGGTGTTTGGCTCCATCCGCCAGCAAATCAAGCAGCTAAAGGTACAACTAGAAGATGCAAGATTCAGAGCGTTACGAACTGGGTATACTACGGAGGTGAGGGACATAGAAGAACAACTTCGGGAAGTTTACGCTCGTGAAGAAATAATGCAGCGACAAAGATCCAGGGTTGACTGGTTAGCTGCAGGGGACATGAATACAAAATACTTCCAAGGAAGAGCATCACATAGGAAGCGAAAAAACACGGTAAGGGCACTGATACGGGAGGATGGTTCGAAGTGCATGGCAGATGAGGAAATGCGCGAGATGGCGGCAAAGTTCTATGAAAATTTGTTCACCTCAGAGGGGTCGGTAGGAGTGCAGGAACTGCTTGATAATATACCAGCTGCTGTTACAAATGATATGAACCAGAAACTAGTGGCACCGATTGCAGACGAGGAGATAGAGAAAGCTTTGTTCCAGATGGGGCCTATGAAAGCTCCAGGTCCCGATGGCCTCCCTGCCCTATTTTATCAGCGACACTGGTCGCTTGTAAAAACGGAGGTTTGCACGGTGGTCCGGGAGTTTCTTGCAGGACGGGCAGCACCAGACGCGTTTAATGCAACTGTCATCGTTATGATCCCGAAAGTTAACTCACTGGAGTTACTTTCACAATTTCGCTCAATTAGCCTGTGTAATGTTTTATACAAAATTGCAGCGAAGGTGTTGGCGAATAGACTAAAGGTTATTCTACCGATACTTATTTCTGAGGAACAAAGCGCTTTCGTGCCAGGGCGGCTAATTACTGATAATGTATTTGTGGCTTATGAGTGTGTGCACGCAATCAGGAAAAGGAAAAGGAAGAAACCCTTATGTGCGGTAAAGCTGGATATGATGAAGGCGTATGATAGGGTGGAGTGGAGTTTTTTGGAGCAAATGTTGGGACGATTTGGTTTTGATACAGCTTGGATCAGCATGGTCATGAGGTGCGTGACGTCAGCAAGTTTTATGGTGAAGTTAAACGGGGGGTTGTCCAGGTGGTTCACTCCCTCTCGTGGGCTAAGGCAAGGAGATCCATTGTCGCCGTACTTATTCCTTTTCTGCGTGGAAGGCTTCTCTGCACTCTTGAAGAAGGCCGAAGATGACAAGCTTATTAAAGGTGTGTCATTTGGAGGCACTGGCCCGCAAGTGACACATCTCCTGTTTGCAGATGATAGCATTGTCTTTCTTCAGGGTTCTGTTGATAACTTTCAGGCATTGAAGAATATCCTAGGTAGATACGAGGAAGCGTCGGGGCAAAAGGTTAACCTTCAGAAATCGTCAATACTCTTTGGTAAGGGATGCTAACAGGAGTTGAAGAATTCTCTCAAAGAAACTGTTGGTATTGAATCTGAGGCGTTAAGTGAGAGGTATTTGGGCCTCCCGACAGTGGTTGGTAGGGCAAAAGATGGAACGTTCAAATATGTGGTAGAGAGTTCGAAGAAAAAAGTTACTGGATGGAAGGGCCAAGGGCTGTCAAAGAAAGCACGGGAAGTTCTAGTGAAATCCGGGCTGCAAGCAACTCCAGCATTTACCATGAGCTGTTTTCACCTCACAAAGAAGATGTGCCGGAACTTGACATCTATCTCCTCAAAATTCTGGTGGGGGGCGGTAAATGGTGAACGCAAAGTGCATTGGATAGCCTGGGACAAAATGTGTGCAGCGAAGCGTGATGGTGGCATGGGATTCAGAGATCCCGAGGCTTTCAACCAAGCATTATTGGCCAAACAAGCATGGCGACTGTTGAGAGTCCCCTCTTCGCTATGTGCTCGCGTCCTAAAAGCTAGATATTATAGTGAAGGGGGAATCATGAAGGCAACATGTCCAGATGGTGGCTCATACACGTTCAGGAGTATTCTTCATGGGAGAGATCTCCTCAGAGCCGGCTTGGTGTGGCGAGTTGGAGACGGCTCCACCATTAATATACACCATGATCAATGGATTCCGAGGGGTGGCAGCTTGACACCACTGGGTGCCGAGTATGTCCCGGGAGTCACAAAGGTGAGCCATTTGCTTGATAACTCGGGCACAAGGTGGAACGAACAGGTAGTGGACTCGATGTTCTCTCAGGATGATGCGACTGACATCAAATAGATTACAATTGGAGGTCCTGGTACTGATGATTATCTAGCTTGGAACTTCACCAAAGATGGATACTTCACGGTGAGGTCAGCGTATCATCTTCGAGTGACGATGAATCAGGCGAGGACGGGAAGACAAGAGTCATCTTCTATGGTTCAGCGCCACAAATGTTGGATGGCAATGTGGGATACCTCAGCCCCGGGCAAAGCGAAGATCCATATGTGGCGGTTGCTGAGGAATGGGCTTGCTGTTGGACATGAGTTACAGCGAAGAAGGATAAAAGCGGGTGTGTTTTGTGCGGCTTGTGGACGTGATGAGACGATCTATCACAGGTTTTGGGGATGCCCACATTCGGTTCTCTATTGGAAAAAGCTGCAGTCAGAAAAGGGAATTTCGATGGCGATCCCACCGTGTGAGTTTGATTCTCATAGTGCAGTTTCTCAGTGGCTTCTTGATTGGTTCGCACAGGCAGGAGGGGAGGAGCGAGCCGTGATGATCCAATCCATCTATGCTCTTTGGCTAGCTCGAAATGAGGCGAGGGACGGCAAACGGATCGAGGATCCACATGAAATAATGAACCGGGTAGTAAGGCTTGTGGAGGAGTGGAAGGGGATACATGACAAACTGGTACCTCCTCGCCAACCAGATTTACGAGTGAAGTGGGAGGCACCCGAGGAGGGATGGATCAAGGTGAACGTTGATGGAGCTTTTTCCCAAGTTCGTGGAAAGGGAGGTGCGGGTGTCGTTATGAGAGATCACAATGGGGCTTTTATAGCTGCAGCATGTGAGGTCTTCGATCATGTGGCTTGCCCAGAGAAGACAGAGGCGCTAGCATGTCGACGAGCTATCTCCCTTGCTATGCAAGCGCAAGTGCAGAATCTACATGTTGAACTGGATAACAGGGCAGTTGTGGCGGTGATCAACAGAAGGGAAGAAGATCTCTCAAGCTTGGGGCCATGCATTCAGGAGATCAAGAATATGCTAAACCACTTCATGCAGGTAAAGGTCACGTGGACCAAGCGTGATGCTAATGGAGCTGCGGATAAGCTAGCAAAAGTAGGATTAGGTGATGGGAGGTGTAATGTGTGGTGGACGGTGCCACCTGATTGTATCCTTCAGACAATCTTAGAAGAGATTCCTAGCTATACTTGAGTAATAAAGCGGCATTGATCCTCAAAAAAAAAAGGAGTAACTTAGCTAATAACATAGCGCACTTCAATTTTTTTTGCTTATGTGGCAAGTAATTAATGAGATGTGGTAACATAATATGTTACTGTAGCATAGCGTTTTTCAAGATAAGATGAGTCTACAAGCTAATAAATAAAGACATCTAAGATACTATTATTATGTTATTTTACATTATGAAGGTAGTAACTTAGGCTAGTGTCATATGCATGACACTAGTCTAAGTTACTCTCCATTATGACCAGCCTAAACCTGAGGGGGGAAATGGCAATTGCAAAAAAATATGTATGGTAACCAGTGCATCGGTGTCAATTTTCAAATCCTGCCAAAAAAAGATGGGGCGTGCTACGCGTCCGCCGGCTGATCTTTTTAAAAGATCGGCCGGGTCGCTAGCCGCCAGACCTGACATCATCAAGTGGCTGACGGACATCCTAGCTTTTGTAATATAGATTATGTTGCATAATTTTTCGCAACAGAAATCATGTTGCTCAAACGTGTGTAGAATTTTTTCCGTGACAGAGTTTATGTTACAGAATATTTTCTGCAACAGAGATCGTGTTGCGAAACATTTGTAATTTTTTTACCACAAATGGCATATTGTAGAATTTTTTGTAATAGAGTTTATGTTGCGGAAATGTCTGTGGATTTTTTTTGCAACAAAGGTCATATTGTAGATGTTTTTTGCAACAGAAACCATTTTGCAAAGACGAACGAAGAAAAGACGAATGGCTCATTGGTGTTTTTTTAGCGTGACACATTATTTTCGTAAGCATTATTTATGTAACAAAGGTTATACTGTAAAAAAATATTTGCAACAGAGGTTGCATTACAGATTTTTCTTTCCGTCTTTCACCTTTCCGCAACATAGATGACGCTGTGGGAGGATTTTTGCAACAAGGATGATGTTGCAGGAAAAAAATAATGAAAAAAATCAAGCTGGCTACTTGTTGGTGCTTCATATGTTTGTAACATAGCCTGTATTACAAGCTTGTGTGTGCAACATGGCCAATGTTACAAAATTTGTTGGGCCGTCTCGCGTAGCGCTACAATGCCGTGCGATCAAAATTAAATCAGACGGCCACGTAGGTGGTCGATACAAGCGACTCATCCGCCGGTTGAAAGGTAACGTTTTCCAAAAAAGATTGCTTGGAAAATATTACAACGCTACACTAACCTCCTTCGGTTTGGAGGAATTTTGTAGAAATTTTATAGGATATGACCAGCATATATGCCCGTGGGTTGCAACCAAAAAGATATTATTTTTGCAAGAAGCAACGGGAGAGATAATTGATGTCCATCAAAAATGCTCTCTGCAGCGGTGGGTGACAGAGTGGGAAGCTGCGGTCTTCTCACAGGTCATGTTTGGCCCGTGAGATCTTGATAGTGGTGGAGTTGATTGGCGTGGCAGTGATTATCCAACTCGTGCCTTTTTTTCTCTCTGGGCCTACCTCTGTCTTGGGGTTGTGGTTGCCTCCTTATTTGGTTGTTGTGTGGCCACAATTTTGAAATTCTGAACATTTTTTGAAAATTTCAAAAAAAATGAAATTCTTAACATTTTTTGAAAATTTTGAATTTAAGAAAAAAATTGGGAGGGAAAAAACGAACATGAAAGAAAAAGAAAAGGAACAAAAAAGAAAAAAAAATAGAAAGAGAACACAAAAAAAGGGCGGCTCAGTCTTTGGCGCCCTATGCTAAGCTCCAACTATTTGCCGCTACATGCGGCAAAAAAGATTTTCCCAGCTGCGTGGGCTGACTTCATTGGGCCACAATGCGTGCGGCACATGTACGAAATTCTGAAGAAACCGTTTCTTATTTTATAGCAGACGGGCGCCTTCCCGATTGGTGCCAGGTCTATGGAATGATGGGCCATGAGTTGAAGGAACACGGGGACGGGGTTCACCCTCCCTCGGCTTTGACCTTCAAAAATTTGCGAGCTCCAGCGACTACTGCGTGGGGCACCCGGTGCCACAACAGAAACCAAAAATCCAAGCCTAAGGGTGTGCGCACTGGAGATAACTTGGACGAGAGGAAGGAGGACTTGCAGGAACAACAAAACATGGGCATGGTGTTATTTGAAGATCAACACATCGTAGCCCTACCTAGGCTCAACAGAGAGGCCAGCACGCCGATCTACATCCTAAGCGCACAGGGGTCTTGGGTGTTGGGGATCGTTGCAGATATTAAAAAATTTCTACGCATCACCAAGATCAATCTATGGAGTAACTAGCAACGAGAGAGAGGGGAGTGCATCTTCATACCCTTGAAGATCGCGAGTCGGAAGCGTTGCAAGAACACAGTTGGAGGAGTCGTACACGTAGCGATTCAGATCGCGTCCGAATCCGATCTAAGCACCGAACAACGGCGCCTCCGCGTTCAACACACGTGCAGCCCGGTGACGTCCCCCGCGCCTTGATCCAGCAAGGAGGAGGGAGAGGTTGAGGAAGAAGGCTCCAACAGCAGCACGACAGCGTGGTGGTGATGGAGTGGCAGTTCTCCGGCAGGGCTTCGCCAAGCTCATGCGGAGGAGGAGAGGTGTTGGTGAGGGGAGGGGATGCGCCTTGGATGTGGTCTTCTAGCCCTCCCCTCGCCCCTCTATTTATAGGGAGAAGGGGGAAGGGGGCCAGCCCCTCTAGATGAGATCTAGAGGGGGCGGCGGCCAAGGGGGAGGGGGCTTGCCTCCCAAGCAAGGGGGGCGCCCCCTTTAGGGTTCCCCCCAAACCCTAGGTGCATGGGCCCTGGGGGGATGGCGCCCATCCCACTAGTGGCTGGTTCCCTTCCACTTACAGCCCATAAGGCCCTCCGGGGCAGGTGGACCCTCTCGGTGGACCCCCGGAACCCCTCCGGTGGTCCCGGTACAATACCAGTATACCCCCGAATATTTCCGGTGACCGTATGATGACTTCCCATATATAAATCTTCACCTCCAGACTATTCCAGAACTCCTCGTGACGTCCGGGATCTCATCCGGGACTCCTAACAACATTCGGTAATCACATACAAATCTTCCTAATAACCCTAGCGTCATCGAACCTTAAGTGTGTAGACCCTACGGGTTCGGGAACCATGAAGACATGACCGAGACAACTCTTCGGCCAATAACCAACAGCGGGATCTGGATACCCATGTTCGCTCCCACATGTTCCATGATGATCTCATTGGATGAACCACGATGTCGAGGATTCAAGCAATCCCGTATACAATTCTCTTTGTCAATCTGTACGTTACTTGCCCGAGATTCGATCATCGGTATCCCAATACCTCGTTCAATCTCGTTACCGGCAAGTCACTTTACTCATTTCGTAATGCATGATCCCGTGACCAACTACTTAGTCACAATGAGCTCATGATGATGCATTATCGAGTGGGCCCAGAGATACCTCTCCGTCATACGGAGTGACAAATCCCAGTCTCGATTCGTGCCAACCCAACAGACACTTTCGGAGATACCTGTAGTGCACCTTTATAGCCACCCAGTTATGTTGTGACGTTTGGTACACCCAAAGCACTCCTACGGTATCCGGGAGTTGCACAATCTCATGGTCTAAGGAAATGATACTGACATTAGAAAAGCTCTAGCAGACGAACTACACGATCTTGTGCTATGCTTAGGATTGGGTCTTGTCCATCACATCTTTCCCCTAATGATGTGATCCCATTATCAATGACATCCAATGTCCATAGTCAGGAAACCATGACCATCTATTGATCAACGAGCTAGTCAACTAGAGGCTCACTAGGGACATGTTGTGGTCTATGTATTCACACATGTATCACGATTTCCGGATAATACAATTATAGCATGAACAATAGACAATTATCATGAACAAGGAAATATAATAATAACCATTTTATTATTGCCTCTAGGGCATATTTCCAACAGTCTCCCACTTGCACTAGAGTCAATAATTTAGTTACATTGTGATGAATCGAACACCCATAGAGTTCTGGTGTTGATCATGTTTTGCTCGAGGAAGAGGTTTAGTCAACGGATCTGCGACATTCAGGTCAGTATGCACTTTACAAATATCTATGTCTCCATTTTGAACATTTTCACGAATGGAGTTGAAGCGACGCTTGATATGTCTGGTCTTCCTGTGAAACCTGGGCTCCTTGGCAAGGGCAATAGCTCCAGTGTTGTCACAGAAGAGAGTCATCAGGCCCGACGCATTGGGAATAACTCCTAGGTCGATAATGAACTCCTTCATCCAGATTGCTTCTTGTGCTGCCTCCGAGGCTGCCATGTACTCCGCTTCACATGTAGATCCCACCACGACACTTTGCTTGCAACTGCACCAGCTGACTGCCCCACCATTCAAAATATACACGTATCCGGTTTGTGACTTGGAGTCATCCAGATCTGTGTCGAAGCTAGCATCGACGTAACCCTTTACGACGAGCTCTTCGTCACCTCCATAAATGAGAAACATATCCTTAGTCCTTTTTAGGTACTTTAGGATATTCTTGACCGTTGTTCAGTGTTCCATGCCGGGATTACTTTGGTACCTTCCTACCAAACTTACGGCAAGGTTTACATCAGGTCTGGTACACAGCATGGCAAACATAATAGACCCTATGGCCGAGGCATAGGGGACGACACTCATCTTTTCTCTATCTTCTGCCGTGGTCGGGCATTGAGCCGTGCTCAATCTCATACCTTGCAATACAGGCAAGAATCCCTTCTTGGACCGATCCATATTGAACTTCTTCAATATCTTGTCAAGGTACGTGCTTTGTGAAAGACCAATGAGGCGTCTTGATCTATCTCTATAGATCTTAATGCCTAATATATAAGCAGCTTCTCCAAGATCCTTCATCGAAAAACACTTGTTCAAGTAGGCCTTTATGCTTTCCAAGAATTCTATATCATTTCCCATCAATAATATGCCATCCACATATAATATGAGAAATGCTACAGAGCTTCCTCTCACTTTCCTGTAAACACAGGCTTCTCCACAAGTCTCCGTAAACCCAAACGCTTTGATCATCTCATCAAATCGAATGTTCCAACTCCGAGATGCCTGCACCAGCCCATAGATTGAGCGTTGGAGCTTGCACACCTTGTCAGCATTCTTAGGATCGACAAATCCTTCTGGCTGCATCATATACAATTCTTCCTTAAGGAAACCATTAAGCAATGCCGTTTTGACGTCCATTTGCCATATCTCATAATCATAGAATGCGGCAATTGCTAACATGATTCGGACGGACTTCAGCTTTGCTATGGGTGAGAAAGTCTCATCATAGTCAACCCCTTGAACTTGTCGATAACCCTTAGCGACAAGCCGAGCCTTATAGATGGTCACATTACCATCCGCGTCTGTATTCTTCTTAAACATCCATTTATTTTCTATGGCTCGCCGATCATCGGGCAAGTCAGTCAAAGTCCATACTTCGTTTTCATACAAGGATCCTATCTCGGATTTCATGGCTTCCAGCCATTTGTCGGAATTTGGGCCCGCCATCGCTTCTTCATAGTTCGAAGGTTCACCATTGTCTAACAACATGATTTCCAGGACAGGGTTGCCGTACCACTCTAGTGCGGAACGTGTCCTTGTGGACCTAAGAAGTTCAGTAGCAACTTGATCTAAAGTTTCATGATCATCATCATTAACCTCCTCTCTGGTCGGTGCAGGCACCTCATAAACATTTTCTTGAGTTGCGCCACTCTCGGGTTCAAGTGGCAATACTTCATCAAGTTCTACTTTCCTCCCACTTACTTCTTTCGAGAGAAACTCTTTCTCTAGAAACGATCCATTCTTGGCAACAAAGATCTTGCCTTCGGATCTGAGGTTGAAGGTATACCCAATAGTTTCCTTAGGGTATCCTATGAAGACGCATTTTTCCGATTTGGGTTTGAGCTTTTCAGGTTGAAGTTTCTTGACATAAGCATCGCATCCCCAAACTTTCAGAAACGACAGCTTAGGTTTCTTACCAAACCACAATTCATACGGTGTCATCTCAACGGATTTCGATGGAGCCCTATTTAAAGTGAATGCGGCAGTCTCTATAGCATAACCCCAAAATGACAGCGGTAGATCGGCAAGAGACATCATAGATCGTACCATATCCAATAGAGTGCGATTATGATGTTCGGACACACCATTACGCTGAGGTGTTCCAGGCGGCATGAGTTGTGAAACAATTCCGCATTTCCTTAAGTGTGTGCCAAATTCGTGACTCAAATATTCTCCCCCACGATCTGATCGTAAGAACTTGATTTTCCTGTCACGTTGATTCTCAACCTCACTCTAAAATTCCTTGAACTTTTCAAAGGTCTCAGACTTGTGTTTCATTAAGTAAACATACCCATATCTACTAAAGTCATCAGTGAGGGTGAGAACATAACGATAGCCACCGCGAGCCTCAACACTCATTGGACCGCACACATCAGTATGTATGATTTCCAATAAGTTGGTTGCTTGCTCCATTGTTCCGGAGAACGGAGTCTTGGTAATTTTGCCCATGAGGCATGGTTCGCACGTGTCAGATGATTCATAATCAAGAAACTCCAAAAGTCCATCTGCATGGAGTTTCTTCATACGTTTGTCACCAATGTGACCAAGGCGGCAGCGCCACAAGTATGTGGGACTATCACTATCAACCTTACATCTTTTGGCATTCACACTATGAATATGTGTAACATCACATTCGAGATTAAAAAAGAATAAACCATCGACCAGCGGGGCATGACCATAAAACATGTCTCTCATATAAATAGAACAACCATTATTCTTAGATTTAAATGAGTAGCCATCTCGCATTAAACGAGATCCAGATACAATTTTCATGCTCAAAGCTGGTACTAAATAACAATTATTGAGGTTTAAAACTAATCTCGTAGGTAAATGTAGAGGTAGCGTACCGACGGCGATCACATCGACCTTGGAACCATTCCCGACGCGCATCATCACCTCGTCCTTCGCCAGTCTCCGTTTATTCTGCAGCTCCTGTTTTGAGTTACAAATATGAGCAACTGCACCAGTATCAAATACCCAGGAGGTACTACGAGCGCTGGTTAGGTACACATCAATAACATGTATATCACATATACCTTTGACATTGCCGGCCTTCTTATCCGCTAAGTACTTGGGGCAGTTCCGCTTCCAGTGACCGTTTCCCTTACAATAAAAGCACTCAGGCTCAGGCTTGGGTCCATTCTTTGGCTTCTTCCCGGCAGCTTGCTTACCAGGCGCGGCAACTCCCTTGTCGTCCTTCTTGAAGTTCTTTTTACCCTTGCCTTTCTTGAACTTAGTGGTTTTATTCACCATCAACACTTGATGTTCCTTTTGATTTCCACCTCCGCTGATTTCAGCATTGAATATACCTCAGGAATGGTCTTTTCCATCCCCAGCATATTGAAGTTCATCACAAAGCTCTTGTAGCTAGGTGGGAGCGACTGAAGGATTCTGTCAACGGCTGCATCATCCGGGAGATTAACTCCCAGCTGAGACAAGCGGTTGTGCAACCCAGACATTTTGAGTATGTGCTCGCTGACGGAACTATTCTCCTCCATATTACAACTGTAGAACTTGTCGGAGACTTCATATCTCTCGACCCGGGCATGAGCTTGGAAAACCATTTTCAGCTCTTGGAACATCTCATATGCTCCGTGTTGCTCAAAACGCTTTTGGAGCCCCGGTTCTAAGCTGTAAAGCATGCCGCACTAAACCAGGGAGTAATCATCATTGCGCGTCTGCCAGGAGTTCATAACATCTTGATATACTGGGAAAACAGGTGCTTCACCTAGCGGTGCATCAAGGACATATGCTTTCTTGGCAGCTATGAGGATAATCCTCAGGTTACGGACCCAGTCCGTGTATTTGCTGCCATCGTCTTTCAGCTTGGTTTTCTCTAGGAACGCATTGAAGTTGAGGGCAACATTCGCGTGGGCCATTTGATCTACAAGACATATTGCAAAAAAATTTAGACTATGTTCATGATAATTAAGTTCATCTAATCAAATTATTTAATGAACTCCCACTCAGATAGACATCCCTCTAGTCATCTAAGTGATACATGATCCGAGTCAACTAGGTCGTGTTCGATCATCACGTGAGACGAACTAGTCATCATCGGTGAACATCTTCATGTTGATCGTATCTTCTATACGACTCATGTTCGACCTTTCGGTCTTCCGTGTTCCGAGGCCATGTCTGTACATGCTAGGCTCGTCAAGTCAACCTAAGTGTATTGCGTGTGTAAATCTGGCTTACACCCGTTGTGTGCGAACGTTAGAACCTATCACACCCGATCATCACGTGGTGCTTCGGAACAACGGACCTTAGCAATGGTGCACAGTTAGGGGGGACACTTTCTTGAAATTATTGCGAGGGATCATCTTATTTATGCTACCGTCGTTCTAAGCAAATAAGATGTAAAACATGATAAACATCACATGCAATCAAATAGTGACATGATATGGCCAATATCATTTTGCTCCTTTTGATCTCCATCTTCGGGGTGCCATGATCATCATTGTCACCGGCATGACACCATGACCTCCATCATCGTGTCTTCATGAAGTTGTCTCGCCAACTATTACTTCTACTACTATGGCTAACGGTTAGCGATAAAGTAAAGTAATTGCATGACGTTTATGTTGACACGCAGGTCATAAATAAATTAAGACAACTCCTATGGCTCCTGCCGGTTGTCATACTCATCGACATGCAAGTCGTGATTCCTATTACAAGAACATGATCAATCTCATACATCACATATATCATTCATCACATCCTTTTGGCCATATCACATCACACGGCATATGCTGCAAGAATAAGTTAGACGTCCTCTAATTGTTGTTGCAAGTTTTTACATGGCTTCTATAGGTTTCTAGCAAGAACGTTTCTTACCTACGCCAAAACCATAACGTGATATGCCAATTTCTATTTACCCTTCATAAGGACCCTTTTCATCGAATCCGATCCGACTAAAGTGGGAGAGACAGACACCCACTAGTCACCTTATGCAACTAGTGCATGTCAGTCGGTGGAACCAGTCTCACATAAGCGTACGTGTAAGGTCGGTCCGGGCCGCTTCATCCCACGATGCCGCCGAATCAAGATAAGACTAGTAACGGCAAGTAAATTGACAAAATTGACGCCCACAACAACTTGTGTTCTACTCGTGCATAGAAACTACGCATAAACCTAGCTCATGATGCCACTGTTGGGGATCGTTGCAGAAATTAAAAAATTTCTACGCATCACCAAGATCAATCTATGGAGTAACTAGCAACGAGAGAGAGGGGAGTGCATCTTCATACCCTTGAAGATCGTGAGTCGGAAGCGTTGCAAGAACGCGGTTGGAGGAGTCGTACACGTAGCGATTCAGATCGTGGCCGAATCCGGTCTAAGCACCGAACAACAGCGCCTCTGCGTTCAACACACGTGCAGCCCGGTGACGTCTCCCGCGCCTTGATCCAGCAAGGAGGAGGAAGAGGTTGAGGAAGAAGGCTCCAACAGCAGCACGACGGCATGGTGGTGATGGAGTGGCAGTTCTCCGGCAGGGCTTCGCCAAGCTCACGCGGAGGAGGAGAGGTGTTGGGGAGGGGAGGGGCTGCGCCTTGGATGTGGTCTTGCAGCCCTCCCCTCGCCCCTCTATTTATAGGTAGAAGGGGGAAGGGGGCCGGCCCCTCTAGATGAGATCTAGAGGGGGGGCGGCGGCCAAGGGGGAGGGGGCTTGCCCCCCTGATAACCCACAAGTATAGGGTATCGCAACAGTTTTCGATAAGTAAGAGTGTCGAACCCAACGAGGAGCTAAAGGTAGAACAAATATTCCCTCAAGTTCTATCGACCACCGATACAACTCTACGCACGCTTGACGTTCGCTTTACCTAGAACAAGTATAAAACTAGAAGTACTTTGTAAGTGTTGTTGGATAGGTTTGCAAGATAATAAAGAGCAAGTAAATAAAAACTAGGGGCTGTTGTAAGTAAAGAAGCAATAAAGTAAATATAGCGAGTGTGGAAAAGTGGTGGTAGCAGTTGTGAAATTTCCCCTAAGCAATTGACTACTTTACTAGACCGATAGCAAGTATTATGTGGGAGAGGTCACTGCTAGCATGTCATCCCTGACTTGGAATTCTATGCACTTATGATTGGAACTATTAGCAAGCATCCGCAACTACTAATGTTCATTAAGGTAAAACCCAACCATATCATTAAGATATATTGGTCCCCCTTCAATCCCGTATGCATCAATTTCTATGCTAGGTTGAAGCTTCTGTCACTCTTGCCCTCCAATACATAGTCCTATCAACATACAACTAACACTAGGGTGTGATCCACACGCGCAATCATATGATGGGCACCAAAGGACAGCAACATAACCACAAGCAAATTAAATCAATCATAGCAATTCATCAACCACCGATAGGACAACGAAAATCTACTCAGACATCATAGGATGGCAACACATCATTGGATAATAATATGAAGCATAAAGCACCATGTTCAAGTAGAGGGTACAGCGGGTTGCGGGAGAGTGGACCGCTGTAGATAGAGGGGGAGTGTGATGGAGATGTTGGTGAAGATGGCGGAGGTGTTGGTGTAGATCGCGGTGATGATGATGGCCCCCGGTGGCACTTCGGTGCCACCGGAAGCGAGGGGGAGAGAGCCCCCCTCCTTCTTCTTCTTCTTCCTTGACCTCCTCCCTAGATGGGAGAAGGGTTTCCCCTCTGGTCCATGGCCTCCATGGCAGGGGAGGGGTGAGAGCCCCTCTGAGATTGGATCTATCTCTTTGTCTCTCTCCGTTTCTGCGTTCTCTTCTGCTGCCCTTTCACCGTTTCCTTTATATCCGGAGATTCGTAACTCCGATTGGAACGAAACCTTCGCCGTGATTTTTTTCCGAAAATTAGCTTTCTTGCGGCCGAAGAAGGCCATCAACCGCCTTACAGGTGGGTCACGAGGGTCAGGGGCGCGCCCTAGGGGGCACCCCCTACCTCGTGCCCACCTCGGACACTGGTTTGCGTTGATTTTTCCTCCATATTTTCCAAATATTCCGAAAAGTATCTCTGTCCGTTTTTATCCCGTTTGGACTCCGTTTGATATGGATATTCTGTGAAACCAAAAACATGCAACAGACAGGAACTGGCACTGGGCACTGGATCAATATGTTAGTCCCAAAAATAGTATAATAAGTTGCCAAAAAGTATATGGAAGTTGTAGAATATTGGCATGGAACAATAAAAAATTATAGATACGACGGAGACGTGTCAGCATCCCGAAGCTTAATTCCTGCTCGTCCTTGAGTAGGTAAATGATAAAAAGATAATTTTTGATGTGGAATGCCACCTAGCATAATCTTGATCATATGTCTAATCATGGCATGAATATTAAGACACGAGTGATTCAAAGCAATAATCTATCCTTTGACATAAAAACAATAACACTTCAAGCCTACTAATAAAGCAATCATGTCTTTTCAAAATAACAAGGCCAAAGAAAGTTATCCCTACAAAATCATATAGTCTGGCTATGCTCCATCTTCACCACACAAAATACTCACATCATGCACAACCCCGATGACAAGCCAAGCAATTGTTTCCTACTTTTGACGTTCTCAAACCTTTTCAACATAGCACTATAGGTGGAATAGAATGGTGGTTATGGAGAAGACAAAAAGGAGAAGATAGTCTCACATCAACTAGGCGTATCAACGGGCTATGGAGATGCCCATCAATAGATATCAATGTGAGTGAGTAGGGATTGCCATGCAACGGATGCACTAGAGCTATAAGTATATGAAAGATCTAACTGAAACTAAGTGGGTGTGCATCCAACTTGCTTGCTCATGAAGACCTAAGGCATTTGAGGAAGCCCACCGTTGGAATATACAAGACAAGTTCTATAATGAAAATTCCCACTAGTATATGAAAGTGATAACTCAAGAGACTCTCTATATGAAGAACATGGTGCTACTTTGAAGCATAAGTGTGGAAAAAGGATAGTAACATTGCCCCTTCTCTCTTTTTCTCTCATTTTTTTGTTTTTTTTGTAGGCTTCTTTGGCCTCTCTCTTTTTTTGGATGGGCTTCTTTGGCCACTTTTATTTTGATAACCTCACATGGGACAATGTTCTAAAAATGATGATCATCACACTTTTATTTACTTACAACTCAATATTACAACTCGATATCTAGGACAAAGATATGACTATGAATGCCTTCGGCAGTGTACCGGGATGTGCAATGATCTAGCATAGCAATGACATCAAAAAAAACGGACAAGCCATGAAAACATCATGCTAGCTATCTTACGATCATGCAAAGCAATATGACAATGAATGCTCAAGTCATGTATATGATGATGATGAAAGTTGCATGGCAATATATCTCGGAATGGCTATGGAAATGCCATGATAGGTAGGTATGGTGGCTGTTTTGAGGAAGATATAAGGTGGGTTTATGGTACCGGCGAAAGTTGCACGGTACTAGAGAGGCTAGCAATGGTGGAAGGGTGAGAGTGCGTATAATCCATGGACTCAACATTAGTCATAAAGAACTCACATACTTATTGCAAAAATCTATTAGTCATTGAAACAAAGTACTACGCGCATGCTCCTAGGGGGATAGATTGGTAGGAAAAGACCATCGCTCGTCCCCGACCGCCACTCATAAGGAAGACAATCAATAAATACCACATGCTCCAACTTCGTTACATAACGGTTCACCATACGTGCATGCTACGGGAATCACAAACCTCAACACAAGTATTTCTACAATTCACAACCACCCACTAGCATGACTCTAATATCACCATCTTTATATCGCAAAACTATTGCAAGGAATCAAACATATCATATTCAGTGATCTACAAGTTTTATGTAGGATCTTATGACTAACCATGTGAATGACCGGTTCCTGTCATCTCTCTAAATAGATATAAGTGAATCAAGAGAGTTTAATTCTTTCTTAAAAAGATATGCCCATGCTCTAACAAATCTAAGTGAAGCAAAAGAGCATTCTACAAATGGCGGTTGTTTAAGTAAAGAGAAACAGGCAATCCAAACTTCAAATGATATAAGTGAAGCACATGAAGCATTCTATAAAGCCATTCTCCGAAGATATAAGTGAAGTGCAAAGAGCATTCTATAAATAAACCAAGGATTATCTCATACCAGCATGGTGCATAAAAGAAAAATGAAAACTAAATGCAAAAGACGCTCCAAGATTGCACATATCGCATGAACGAAACGAATCCGAAAACATACCGATACTTGTTGAAGAAAGAGGGGATGCCTTCCGGGGCATCCCCAAGCTTAGACGCTCGAGTCTCCTTGAATATTTACTTGGGGTGCCTCGGGCATCCCCAAGCTTGAGCTCTTGCCTCTCTTCCTTCTTCTCACATCGAGACCTTCTCGATCACCGAACACTTCATCCACACAAAACTTCAACAGAAAACTCGGTAAGATCCGTTAGTATAATAAAGCAAATCACTACTCTAAGTACCGTTGCAAACCAATTCATATTTTGTTTTTGCATTGTGTCTACTGTAATATAACTTTTTCATGGCTTAATCCACTGATATAAATTGATAGTTTCATCAAAACAAGCAAACTATGCATCAAAAACAGAATCTGTCTAAAACAGAACAGTATGTAATAATCTGAACATTCACCATACTTCTGATACTTGAAAAATTCTACCAAAATTAGGAAAAATAAACAATTTGTATAGGAAGACGGTGCAAAAAGAATCAGAACCATTTGACGTTCCAGCTCAAAATGTAAAATCGCACTGGAGCCAAACTTTCTGTCCTGCACCGTACAAACCATCAAGCAAATGTAAACATCCTAAAGGCAAACCTTGGCACATTATTTTTATTTCTAAACTTTATAAAAGCACACAACAGAAATAAATGACTCTCTAAAACTTCCAGGTTGTCTTCCTGGCATCACTTTCTTTAAAGCCATTAAGCTAGGCATATAGTGCTCAAGTAATGAATCCACCCGGATCCTAAGGTATATCAAAGCCAATTTTAATTAACAATGATTTGTAATTTAGTAGTAAGCACAGAGTAACATATATAATGTAATGACGAAGTCTAACTCTCTTCCTATGCATCGGCATGTCATAAAAGAACAATTCATGCACACATAGTAAAGGCCAATGCATAGTATAAACAGTTTCTTGCAATTTTATCATATAGGAAACATAGAGAGGTGGAGATATAGTTCCTCTCTCATAATAATTGCAAGTAGGAGCAGCAAGCACATGCATATTATATTCATCAAAATCATCATGTGCAACGGTAAAAGGCAACCCATCAATATAATCCTTAATAAGAGCAAACTTCTCCGATATAGTGTAGTTGGGAGAATTCAAAAAGATAATAGGACTATCATGCGTGGGTGCAATAGCAACAATTTCATGTTTAAATGAGGAACTATAGCAAGTTCATCTCCATAAGCATAATTCATATTGGCATCTTGGCCACAAGCATAGCAAGCATCATCAAAAAGGGATATTTCAAAAGAATCATAGGGATCATAACAACCATCATAGCAATCATCCTTCAGTAAGCACGAAGGGGAATTAAACAATGTATGAGTTGAAGAGTTACTCCCATTAGAAGGCGGGCACGGGTGATCAATCCGCTCTTCCTCTTTTTGTTCTTCGCTCTCCTCCTCATCTTTTTCATCCAATGAGCTCACAGTTTCATCAACTTCTTCTTCCATAGATTCCTACAAAATATTAGACTCTTCTTGGACAGCGGAGACTTTCTCAATAAGTGCATTAATATCGGAATTGTATTCATAATTCTCATAGCAATATCTGAGGATAGCTAAATTTTCAGGTCTATAACAAGCATCATCAAAATCTTCAAACTCTTTAAACATAGATTCAATTTCATAAGCACCCTGTCGGTGTCAAAACTGGCGGATCTCGGGTAGGGGGTCCCGAACTGTGCGTCTAGGCGGATGGTAACAGGAGACAAGGGACACGATGTTTTTACCCAGGTTCGGGCCCTCTCAATGGAGGTAAAACCCTACGTCCTGCTTGATTAATATTGATGATATGGGTAGTACAAGAGTAGATCTACCATGAGATCAGAGAGGCTAAACCCTAGAAGCTAGCCTATGGTATGATTGTTGTTCGTCCTACGGACTAAAACCCTCCGGTTTATATAGACATCGGAGAGGGCTAGGGTTACACAGAGTCGGTTACAATGGTAGGAGATCTTCATATCCATATCGCCAAGCTTGCCTTCCACGCCAAGGAAAGTCCCTTCCGGACACGGGACGAAGTCTTCAATCTTGTATCTTCATAGTCCAGGAGTCCGGCCGAAGGTATAGTCCGGCTATCCGGACACCCCCTAATCCAGGACTCCCTCAGTAGCCCCCGAACCAGGCTTCAATGACGACGAGTCCGGCACGCAGATTGTCTTCGGCATTGCAAGGCGGGTTCTCCTCCAAATTCCGTGTACCTGTTGAATAATGTCCAGTTTCTTGTAAATGTAGCGCTCCTTGGCTTCTACGCCCAATAATGGTCGTCTTCCACGTGTCAAACGAATACAAAAAGTCAGGGTGTTTTTACATTTACACCCCTAGCCACGTGAATGAGCCGCCTATTTAAGGGGACGAGGATTTAGATCCAAACCACACCTTCTCCCCTCCGCGAGTATTCATCAGAGCGTATCCGACAGAGGTCCATTCTATCATGGCCGGCCGCCGTAGCTCCTCCTCTCGCCCTTCTAGCCCTCAGCCTGGAGATTGGGAGAGATGCTCCATCTCGCACAGCGAGCTAGTGACGCTCCAGACCAAGGGATTTCTCCCCCCGGCCTATATGGTCCCGGTTCGAGCCGGACTTGCCACCTATAATGGCGGAGAGCAAGCGGAGAGCG
Source organism: Triticum aestivum (assembly GCF_018294505.1). NCBI lineage: Eukaryota > Viridiplantae > Streptophyta > Magnoliopsida > Poales > Poaceae > Triticum > Triticum aestivum. The sequence continues at coordinate 500,073,644 of NC_057794.1, read as the reverse complement.
CCCCCAATCCCTCCAAAGGAGAGCGGGTATGCCTTGTCCCTTACTTAATAAGAGGGCTCAGATTTCCAATTCATCTGTTTCTCCGGGGGCTCCTGGAGTTCTATGGCCTCTAGCTGCACAACCTCACGCCTGCCTCCATATTGCATATCGCGGGCTTCGTAGCCCTTTGCGAGCTGTTTCTGGGCTGCGAGGCTCATTTCGCGCTGTGGAAAAGGCTATTCTGCCTTGTGCCCCATTCTCAGAAGGGGTCAATATATCAAGTGGGCGGAGCCGAAGTGTGGCGCATCGCCGGGACCGGATATCTATCCGAAACCCCAAAGAAGGCATCCGAGGACTGGCCTTCGGAATGGTTTTATATAGAGGACATCCCGCTGCCGGATCCTGTCCGGATCGGCCTCGCTGAGTTCGACGGTGCTCCCCTAAAGAAGCACCTAAGCTGGCATCCACGGAGCCCTCAGAGGGAAAGTGACAAGGACGTTCTTTACCTGATGGGCCGGATAAGATTGTTAGCTCATTCCGGACTAACCATGACCGGGTCATGGCCGCATGCATCATGTGAGAGGTGCAGCCGCTTCAGTATAGAGGCCACCCCATGTGGGACTTCAATGGGGAGGACGACGCCACCCGCCATGGCCGTAAGGGGCCAGATTCGGCTGCCTCTCTAATAAAGATCTTGTCCGCTTTGTACAAGGGAGAAGAGGAGGAATTTCTCCGCGTCAACCCACAGGGTGGATTTTCTATGTACAATCCCCCAAGTTGGGTAAGTGGTCACTTTTACTTGCCCATCCGTTTTATATTCCCATCGTTAAATATTCAGTCTAACGACTTCAACGCGGGAACTGCGCCAGGCTGTTAAAGAAATAAACAGCCCTCCTCCACAACCCGAGGATCCGAGACGGTTCGTCGACCCGGCCTCTCAAGAGGATCCGGACTTATCTGTGGAGCTGATTGATGGGGTGTTTCATCAATTGAGCAAGGACAACGCCTTGGTGGCCATTACGGCCGATTATCCAGGGCTACTCCCAGCCTCACAGGTAACTGAGACCGAAGTCCCAGCACTTTGAAAAGGGATCTATCCTCGCGTGTTTTCGATTGTCGTATGACAACCGTGTGTTGCAGGGGAGGTCCTTGAGACGGGAGGCCGATCCTGCGGCGACTAGCCAACGAGGGGCGGCAAGGCCCCGCGGGCTGAAAAGAAGTGCGGTCTGGACTGAGACGTCGGTGCAAAGGTGTAGCGTGCCATCTTATTCCCGGGTGTTATTCCTTCAAGGCATATTAACGCTCGTGCTCTCTTCAGGACGAAGAGACCTCGCCGGACTATATCCAAAGAGGTTGCCAATCGCGCCTCCACCAGCCAGGCTCCAAAACCTGGTCCGAAAGTGGAGGCGAACACAAGGCGCGCACTGGACGCTCCTCCAACAGAGGATGCGGACAGGCTGTCTGCCACCAATTCTAAGGTGGAGAGTGCCATGAACCACAGGCGTCGTCGGACAGTTCTTCGCGGCGCTTGTTTCTCCCTAGAGGCATTGGATGCCTTCAATTCGGGAGATGCGTACCTCCGTGCCACTCAAAATGGTCTAGCCAGAGCCACGGAGCAATATGTAAAAGACATACGGGTAAGAAAATTTTGGTAATTATATATATACCAGTAGCCCCCGAGACTTGAAACAGTTAGAATAACTGATTTAAGGATCATTTGTTATGCGGGTTCTTACATAAAAGAATACCCTACTGTCCCAGGAGCTGGAAAAGTGCAAAGCCCAACTTGAGGCCGCACTAGCCGCGGCAGGGGAGCCCAAGGAGACCCCCGCTGGTAATATACGCTTCGAAAGATAAGTATTTTGCAAAGTGTGGCGTGGGTGCAAATCTGACAAATGAAATTGCAGATGGCGCCGGATTAAATCCGGAAAAGCAACAACTCCTATGCCAGCTGAAGGCTGGTGAGAGCATGCTGACAAAGGTGAGGCGGGAGAAGAACGATCTCCAAGATGCCAACACCAAGCTGGGCGTTGAACTGAAGGATGTTCGTGCCCAGCTATTGGACCCCGTTAAGGAGAATCAGCGGCTTCGACGTGGCATATTTAGTAAGTGCTTAAACGAACTTTGAAAAAAAAGAGTTCGGCGAGGAAGTCGACTAACAGAGTAATGTCTGTAGGTATGCTAACAGGTTGTCCTGCAGAGGAAATGCCCGGTTCTACGGGTGACCTTCTCCCTGAGCTCTCACAACTGCACGAGCGAGTTCGGCAAGTGATGCAAGGCGTCGCCCAGGCCTTGTGGCCATCCGTCTCCATGCCCGAAGGCCTTGGAGAGCTTGTAGAGAAGCTGAAGGGAGCGCGGCGGCGCTTCCGATTGTGGAAGATGTCGGCCTGCCGTCAATGCGCTAGGGAGGCCTGGGCCATGGTGAAGACGCGGTACATGAAGGCTGACCCAAACCACATGGCCGAGGTCGGACCCATGGGGCCCGATGGGAAGGAGATCCCTGTGAGTTTAGTATACGGCCAATTAGAATTGGCCGCAAAGTATTCCCAACAGGACTGTAAACTAGACAGCTTGTTAGATGGTATTGAAGAGGAATACAATCAATCAGATTGACTATGTAATTTTAATTGACATGTGTAATGCCTTCTAGCCGGATTGTAGATCGTTTGTCATGGCCGATGAGGGAGTCCTGGTTTAGGGGGTGTTCGGGTAGCCGGACTATACCTTCAGTCGGACTCCAGGACTATGAAGATACAAGATTGAAGACTTCGTCCCGTGTCCGGATGGGACTTTCCTTGGCATGGAAGGCAAGCTTGGCAATGCGGATATTCAAGATCTCCTACCATTGTAACCGACTTTGTGTAACCCTAACCCTCTCCGGTGTCTATATAAACCGGAGGGTTTTAGTCCGTAGGACAACTTCATCATACAACAATCATACCATAGGCTAGCTTTTAGGGTTTAGCCTCTTTGATCTCGTGGTAGATCTACTCTTGTACTACCCATATCATCAATATTAATCAAGCATGACGTAGGGTTTTACCTCCATCAAGAGGGCCCGAACCTGGGTAAAACATCGTGTTCCTTGCCTCCTGTTACCATCCGGCCTAGATGCACAGTTCGGGACCCCCTACCCGAGATCCGTCGGTTTTGACACCGACATTGGTGCTTTCATTGAGAGTTCCTTCGTGTCGTCGCTTTTAGGCCCGATGGCTCCTTCGATCATCAACAACGATGCAGTCCAGGGTGAGACTTTTCTCCCCGGACAGATCTTCGTCTTCGGCAGCTTCGCACTGCGGGCCAATTCGCTTGGCCACCTTGAGCAGATCGAAAGCTACACCCCTGGCCATCAGGTCAGGTTTGGAAGCCTAAACTACATGGCTGACATCCGCGGGGACTTGATCTTCAACAGATTCGAGCCACAGCCAAGCGCGCCACACTGTCTCGATGGGCATGATATAGCTCTGCCATCGAACAGCGCCTTGGAGGCCGCACATGCATTGGTTCCGACCATTGATTTGGAGCCTACTGCGCCAATCAAGGATCAGCGGTTGGACGTTGCCTCAGGGGCTGAGATCTCAGAGGCGATCGAGCCAAACTCCAGCCCCGCACTCCGCATGGCCCGTGACTCCGAGGAGCCGGATTCCTCTCCGAACTCCGAGCCACCCGCGCCCCTACCGATCGAATCCGATTGGGCGCCGATAATGGAGTTCACCACCGCGGACATCTTTCAGCACTCGCCCTTCAGCGACATCCTGAATTCTCTAAAGTCTCTCTCTTTATCAGGAGAGCCCTGGCCGGACTACGGTCAGCAAGGTTGGGATACGGACGATGAAGAAATTCAAAACCCACCCACCACCCACTTCGTAGCCACTGTCGACGACTTAACCGACATGCTTGACTTCGACTCCGAAGACATCGACGACATGGACGACGATGCAGGAGACGAACAAGAACCAGCACCTGTAGGGCGCTGGAAGGCCACCTCGTCATATGACATATATATGGTGGACACTCCAAAGGATGGAGATGGCGATGGAACAGCGGGGGGCGATACCTCTAAGAAACAGCCCAAGCGCCGGCGTCAGTGGCGCCGCTCTAAATCCCGCCAAAGCAAAAACGGTGATTCCGGCACGGGAGATAATACTACTCCGGATAGCGCCGAAGAACACCCCCTCCAACAAGATTCAGCATAGGAGGATAGAGAAGCCAGCCCTCACGAGAGGGCGGCGGACCAAGAGGTTGAGGACGATAATTATACGCCTCCCTCCGAAGACGAGGCAAGCCTCGACGACGACGAGTTCGTCGTGCCAGAGGATCTCGCCAAACAAGAGCATTTTAAACGCAGGCTTATGGCCACGGCAAGCAGCCTCAAGAAAAAGCAGCAACAGCTTAGAGCTGATCAGGATTTGCTAGCTGACAGATGGACTGAAGTCCTTGCGGCCGAAGAGTATGAACTCGAACGCCCCTCCAAGAGTTACCCAAAGCACAGGCTGCTACCCTGACTAGAGGAGGAAGCACCTACATCACCAACGCATGACATGGCCGACCGGCCACCTCGTGGCCGCGACAGAGAGGCCTCTTGGCCCTCCACTCAAGCCATGCCCCGACGCCGCGTCAAGCATACTAAGGCACGGGAAAATGCGCTCGACCTGCGCGACATACTGGAGGACAAGGCAAGGCAAACAAGATCGATCTACGGATCGTGCAGGCGCCCCACGGCACGTGACGGTGATCGTCACTCTGGATGCAATAAATCCGGCCGGGCCGAACTCAACAGACAAAGCTCCTTCGAGCTGCGTTGTGATATAGCCCAATATAGAGGCGCCGCACACCCACTATGCTTCACAGATGAAGTAATGGATCATAAAATCCCTGAGGGCTTCAAACCCGTAAACATCGAATCGTACGATGGCACAACAGATCCTGCGGTATGGATCGAGGATTATCTCCTTCATATCCACATGGCCCGCGGTGATGATCTACACGCCATCAAATACCTCCCACTCAAACTTAAGGGACCGGCCCGGCATTGGCTTAACAGCTTGCCAGCAGACTCAATCGGTTCTTGGGAGGACCTGGAAGCCGCATTCCTTGACAACTTCCAGGGCACTTATGTGCGACCACCGGACGCCGATGACCTAAGCCACATAATTCAGCAGCCAGAGGAATCGGCCAGGCAATTCTGGACACGGTTCCTAACAAAGAAAAACCAGATAGTCGACTGTCCGGACGTAGAGGCCTTAGCGGCCTTCAAGCATAATATCCGTGACGAGTGGCTTGCCCGGCACCTGGGACAGGAAAAGCCAAAATCTATGGCAGCCCTCACGACACTCATAACCCGCTTTTGCGCGGGAGAAGACAGCTGGCTAGCTCGCAGCAACAATTTAACCAAGAACCCTGGTAATTTGAATACCAAGGACAAAAGCGATAGGTCGCGTCGGAACAAACAAAAGCGCCGCGTTAACAGCGACAGCAACGAGGATACGGCAGTTAATGCCGGATTCCGAGGCTACAAATCCGGTCAACGGAAAAAGCCATTCAAAAGAAATACTCAGGGCCCGTCCAGTTTGTACCGAATACTCGACCACTTGTGCCAGATACATGGCACCCCCGAAAAGCCAGCCAATCACACCAACAGGGATTGTTGGGTGTTCAAGTAGGCAGGCAAGTTAAGAGCCGAAAACAAAGACAAGGGGTTGTATAGCGACAACGAGGAGGAGCCCAGGCCGCCGAACAACGGTGGACAGAAGCGATTTCCCCCGCAAGTGCGGACGGTGAACATGATATACGCAACCCACATCCCCAAGAGGGAGCGAAAGCGTGCGTTACGAGACATATATGCGATGGAGCCAGTCGCCCCAAAGTTCAACCCATGGTCCTCCTGCCCGATCACCTTTGATCGAAGGGACCACCCCACTAGCATCCGTCACGGCGGCTTCACCGCATTGGTTCTAGACCCAATCATTGACGGATTTCATCTCATAAGAGTCCTCATGGATGGCGGCAGCAGCCTGAACCTGCTTTACGAGGATACAGTGCGAAAAATGGGCATAGATCCCTCGAGGATCAAGCCCACCAAAACAACCTTTAAAGGCGTCATACCAGGTGTAGAAGCCAACTGTACAGGCTCAGTCACACTGGAAGTGGTCTTGGGATCTCTGGATAACTTCTGAAGCGAGGAGTTAATCTTCGACATAGTCCCGTTCCGTAGTGGCTATCACGCACTGCTCGGGCGAACCGCATTCGCAAAATTCAACGCGGTACCGCATTATGCATACCTCAAGCTGAAGATGCCAGGCCCTAGAGGAGTAATCATGGTCAATGGGAACACTGAACGCTCCCTCCGAATGGAGGAGCACACGGCAGCGCTCGTAGCAGAAGTACAAAGCAGCCTCTCTAGGCAGTTCTCCAGTTCTGCCTTCAAAAAGCCAGACACTGTCAAGCGCGCCCGGAGTACCCTACAACAAGACCGCCTGGCACGTTCTGAGCTAGCGTAGCAATGCGGCCCCAACCCTAGCCCTCGCGATATAGCAAAACCAGTGCTTCGCGTACATAACTACGCTCTTGAAATACCATGGGCACAGGGGAAGGGGCACTATCACGGCACGCCCGAAATACGGCTTAAACCGCACCAGGGGCTGCCGGATCCCTTTTTTTCTTTTTTTCTCTTACTCTCAGGACTCCATACTTCGGATGACCCATTCGGCAATTCAACTGCCGCACAAACGATGCAAGATCCAGGAAAGCAGACAAGCCATGCCGCACTATGGAACTCCCAGGTGGTCTCTATTGCGAGCAGTATACCTGTTTTTAATACAATTCTGCGGCCTGCCCCTGGCCAGGACATGTTAAATAGTCCAATTTCTTTTGCTTATCGCACTATTTGTATCGTTCCGCTTTCATAGCAGCCTTTCTATAAACAATGCATAGCTTTTTGTCTATTTTTTGCATTATCCTCTTTTTATATATATGTTTATCAATAACATGTTGCATCCGTACACCGTGGTACGACAAAAATATGCCAGGGGCTTTAGTACCCATCAATATGGCGTGAGAAGTCCGTACACTTTCACAAGTGCGGCACCCGGAACTTGTAGCACTATATGCATCGGCTCTGAATCATGATTTGGGTCAATAGTTGGGTTTGCCCAGCTCCTATGTTTTGGTGCCTTACGTTCCTCTATATCGGCTAAGGTAGCACTAGGAGAACTACTACGATTGTGCCCTAGTTGAGCTGGGCTGAGCACCTCAGTAGAGAAAGCTAAAACTGGCTGTCATGATGGGGCGAGAGACCGTCGCTGTTCGAGAGGTTTTTCGAGTCCTTAAAGACTTATGCCGCTTCGAGCGAGGAACCGGCTTTGTCCGGCCAAGGCGTGGATAGCGCCCCGAACTCGGTCTTCCGAATACTAGGGGCTTCGCCGAAATTTAAAATTATAGAGTTCTATGGCTAAGTGAGAGTGTTCAAGCATTATAGTCCGATTGCCTTGTTCGTTGTGCTGAGCGCCTCCCTCGATGGACCCAATCATGGGAAAAAGAGCGCTCAGGTTTATCCCGAACACCCCAGCACTAGTGGCATGGGGGCAGAAGCCGACGACTGGCCATCTCTCAATTTTTTGATAAACGGCCGCACAGAAAGTAATATTTTAAATTCAAGCATTGCTTAGCGCATATGAACAAGTTTTCAGCGCACAGGATAACACGAGCGAGTTCATTCAAAAATTACATCCTTGGTGCATTCATCCGCCATAAGGCGGGCACCGGCCAGAACATCCTTGTAATAGTTCTTGGGCTTGCGATGCTCCTTCCCCGGCGGCGGCCCGTCCCTCACAAACTTCTCACCGTCCAGCTTACCGCAGTGCACCTTTGCACGGGCAAGGGCCCTACGGGCACCTTCGATGCAGACGGAGCGCTTGATGACCTCGAGCCTTGGACAAGCCTCCACCAGCCATCGCACCAGTCCGAAGTAGCTCCCAGGCAGGGCCTCTCCAGGCCACAGCCGAACTATGAAGCCCTTCAGGGCCTGTTCGGCCGCCTTGTGGAGCTCGACCAGCTGCTTCAGTTGGTCGCTCAAGGGCACAGGGTGTCCGGCCTCAGAGTACTGATACCAGAACACCTTCTCCGTCGAGCTGCCTTCCTCGGCTCGGTAGAATCGGTAGCATCGGATACGCTGCGGGGAAGATCTGCGAATGCCCCTGGAGAGCTCCGGATTCGGGTAAGTAACAAGTAGTTTACTTTTATATGTCTGCTTTGCATAGAGAGTGCCTTACCCGCCGCTATCTTTTTCACTGCATCCAATTCCTAGAGGGCCTCCTGGGCTTCGGCCTTGGCAGATTTGGCAGTTTTAAGGGCCGCAGCAAGCTCGGACGCTCGCGTCTTCGAGTCGAGCTCCAAACTCTCATGTTTTTTCATGAGAGCCTGAAGCTCTTGCTGCACCTCGCCGACCTGCACCTCAAATTTCTCCCGCTCGGTGCGCTTCATGGCTGCTCTCTTCTTGGCCTCGGATAGCGCCTGCTTGAGGGTCGCCACCTCAGTTGTGGCCCCTACAATAAGCAGTATACTCCTGTCATTTTTTGCAATTGCGTCTTCTTATAGGCATTTTTTCTATAAGTTATCTCTTACCTTCTTTCTCCTCGAGCTGCTGTTTGGCAAGGCCGAGCTCTTGCTCGGTCCGCTCGAGGCCCTGCTTCAGGGCACCCACCTCCGCAGTCAGTGCGGTGGTGGCCAGCAACGAAGCCTGCATACGTATATTGACTCCTTTTTAGTTAGACTCCTGCAATATTTAATAGATCCTCTATTCGGCTGTTCTTTCCGAACGCCAAACAGAGCATCAGGGGCTACTGTCTATGCGGTAATATTTTTACATATTTCTACTTACCTCAAAGCCTGTTAGAAGGCTAGCACAAGCTTCAGTAAGTCCGCTTTTGGCGGACCGAACCTTCTGGACCACCGTACTCATGATGGTACGGTGCTCCTCGTCGATGGAGGCGCCCTTAAGCACCTCCAGCAGATTGTCCGGCGCCTCCGATTGTACGGAGGACGCCGACTCAATAGGCTTGCTCCTCTTGGCAGGAGTTCGCCTGCCGCGGTCCGGAACTGTTGACGATTTCGGCGCGGTGTTTGGCTTAAAGCCGGACTTGGAGCCCTGGGGGGTCTTGTCCCCTTTACTCCTGGAGTCCGGGAGGTCGCCTCGCGGCTCCTCCTGGACCACCTCCTCTTGCCCCGGAGCTTGTCGCGACGCCACTTTGGCGTCATCCGCAGCACAGGGGGAGGCAGCGGGCGGAACTGAATTCACGTCCGATGAATCCAGGGAGCCGCTCGATGACTCGTCGAGCCCGTCTTTGGGCGGGCTGCATGATTATATTCGACATTAGGGAAAGCTGCGCAACAAAAGGAATATCATGAGTTACTCTGGTATCCGAACACTTACGATTTCGCCGGACACTTGGCCTTGTCCGGCCACTCCTCTTCGTCCTCGTCGGTGTCGGGGGCGTAGTCCGGCGGAGGGGTTTTCCTCTTCTTGGACCCTTCGGCCTCCCCTACTAGGGCGACCTTCCTCTTCTTTCCTCCCCCCGCTGGAGGGGGAGAGGTCTCTTCTTCCTCCTCCTCGTCTTCACGGGAGGAGTGCGTCTCGTACTCATCGGACGGCGAGTCCGACACCACCATATGCCGGGAACTCTTTCAAGTCCCCGTGGCCTTCTTCTTCTTGGCTTTCTTCTCCGGCACCACATAAGGTGCTGGAACCAACAACTTCACTAGGAGAGCAGGGGCTGGGTCTTCGATCAAGGGAGCCGGACAGTTAATCAGTCCGGACTTCGCCTGCCAATCCTGTTAAAGGTGAGGGAGTTTAGATCCCGCATAGAGTCAAATTATGAAGAAAACTTAACATCCTGTAAAAGATGAAAATATTTTACCTTGCCAGCAGGACGCTGCGAGGTGAATCCGCGGTCTTCGGAGGCGGATGTGGGAGCCTCGGCGCCTTTGGTTAGCCCCTTCCAGACATCTTCGTACGTCATGTCGAAGAGCCTGCTCAGAGTTCGGTGCTGCGCCGGGTTGAACTCCCACAAATTGAAGTCCCGTACTTGACACGGAAGGATCCGGCGGACGAGCATGACCTGGACTATGTTGACAAGCTTGAGCTGCTTGTTCACCAGGGACTGGATGCATTTTTGCAGTCCGGTCACCTCTTCTTCGTCGCCCCACGACAAGCCCGTCTCCTTCCAGGACGTGAGCCGCGTAGGGGGTCCGGATCGGAATTCAGGGGCTGTGATCCACTTAGGATCGCGTGGCTCGGTGATGTAAAACCACCCTGACTGCCACCCCTTCAAGGTCTCCACAAAGGAGCCCTCGAGCCATAGGACGTTGGTTATTTTGCCAGCCATGGCACCTCCGCACTCCGCCTGGTTACCGCGCACCACCTTTGGCTTGACGTTGAAGGTCTTGAGCCAGAGGCCGAAATGGGGGCGGATGCAGAGGAAAGCCTCGCACACGACGAGAAACACCGAGATATTGAGGATGAAGTTCGGGGCCAGATCGTGGAAATCTAGGCCATAGTAGAACATGAGCCTGCGGACAAATGGGTGGAGAGGAAAACCCAGTCCGCGGAGGAAGTGGGGAAGAAATACTACCCTCTCATGGGGCCTTGGGGTGGGGAGAAGCTGCCCCTCCTCAGGAAGCCGGTGCGCGATGTCTTTGGACAGGTATCCGGCCTTCCTTAGCCTTTTGACATGGCCCTCCATGATGGAGGAGATCATCCACTTGCCTCCCGCTCCGGACATTGTTGGAGAAGGTTGAGGTAGGAGGTGCGGGCTTGGGCGCTGGAGCTCGGGTGCGCAGAAGATGGATAGGCAAAGGAGGAAGAAGGCGTAGGTAAAAAGGTGGATCCTTATCCCCTTATATGAGCGGATGCGACTATGCGTCCCCACCAGCCTAGTAAAACTCGCTTGCCTCCCAAGCGCCATGATAAATGGCGCGGTTGGGTTACCCACGTCCGTATTGATGAGAATCCCATAAATGGGGGACACGATCTCTGCTTTGACAAGACGTGCCAAGGAAACCGCCTCGCAAAACACGCTGAGGTGGAAAAGTGAAAACGATTCGAATAAAGGCTTGGCCGTAGTGTGATGTCACACTGCAGAATACGTCAGCAGATTAGATTTGTGTTAATATTATTCTCTCTGTGGCAATACGTGGAAACTTATTTTGCAGAGCCGGACACTACTCTTGGTGTTTACAAACTTTTATGAAGAATTTGGAGGAGGAACCCGCCTTGCAATGTCGAAGACAATCTACACGTCGGACTCGTCGTCATTGAAGCCTGGTTCAGGGGCTACTGAGGGAGTCCTGGATTAGGGGGTGTCCGGGTAGCCAGACTATACCTTCAGCCGGACTCCAGGACTATGAAGATACAAGATTGAAGACTTCGTCCCGTGTCCGGATGGGACTTTCCTTGGCGTGGAAGGCAAGCTTGGCGATGCGGATATTCAAGATCTCCTACCATTGTAACCAACTTTGTGTAACCCTAACCCTCTCCGGTGTCTATATAAACCGGAGGGTTTTAGTCCATAGGACAACTTCATCATACAATAATCATACCATAGGCTAGCTTTTAGGGTTTAGCCTCCTTGATCTCGTTGTAGATCTACTCTTGTACTACCCATATCATCAATATTAATCAAGCAGGACATAGGGTTTTACCTCCATCAAGAGGGCCCGAACCTGGGTAAAACATCGTGTTCCTTGCCTCTTGTTACCATCCGGCCTAGACGCACAGTTCGGGACCCCCTACCCGAGATCCGCCGGTTTTGACACCGACAGCCAACCTTTTCGCTTCAACCTCGGGACCTGACGGTCCGGAGTGTGTCCGAATACCCTCGCGGTTATATAAGAACCAGGGTATGCATGGAGACCAGGCGTAGGGGTCATTAGTGCTTGAACAGACAAGTGCCCAACTAGTTATGTTATATTACATGGTTAGTAAGAAACATCTTCCAGGGAGAGTAGTTCTGTTAGGGGTTCCTTTCCCTGGGAGGCATGCCCTAAAGTGCATGTCCATTCTGCGAAAAGAGATGCAGGAAAAACATCTGGGGGCGTATAGATAAATAAGTGAAAAAAGATCATCTTTAGTTCACCGACCGAATATTCCCTTAAGAACGCTAGCTTTCGGCTTCACCCAGTCTGAGGTACACATCCGGCTGACCCGGCAGTAACAATCGCAGAGGTGCTCCCTTTACCACCTAGCCGAACAATCGGGAACGTAGGGGTAAGCACAGGAGCCAGGCAACCCAGCTTGGCCAAAACTTAAGTCATATCGGTGCATATAATGGTGAATAAAAGGTACATGCGGAAGTGTGACACATGTGTTGGGCATGAAGCCCGTATAAATAAGCTTTTGTTTAAAGAAGCCCCCAGGTTTAATGAGCGCGGATAGCGCGTCACTTTATGAGCCTTTAAAGGCTATAAGAGAGAGAGAGGAGAAGGAGAGAAATGTAAGACAGAAAGTATATAACAAATGGACAGAGGAAGGAGACGAACACAGAGTCCGGCGCTAGGCATAGAATCTTCGGAGACGGGCTGCATTCCATGGGTTCGGCTCGAGTCGGTTATTCGATGCATCTCGCAGGCGGTACGCTCCACCAGTGAGGACTTGGTCAATTATGAAGGGACCTTCCCACTTGGGCTTGAGTTTGTCCTTTTTCTTGTCCGGCAGGCGTAGAACTAATTCACCAACGTTGTAATTTTTGGCCCGTACTTCTCTGCTTTGGTATCTTCGAGCCTGCTGTTGATAGAATGCGGAACGGGCTTTTGCCACGTCACACTCTTCCTCCAAGGCGTCCAAACTGTCCAGCCGATCGAGCTCAGCTTCTCTTTCTTTGTACATGCGCACTCGAGGTGAGTCATGAATTATGTCGCAGGGCAAAACTGCCTCTGCGCCGTACACCATGAAGAATGGTGTGTATCTGGTGGTGCGATTCGGCGTGGTCCGCAGCCCCCAGAGTATGGAGTCGAGCTCCTCTACCCAGTGCGTATTAGATTCCTTAAGGGACCGCACTAATCTGGGTTTGATGCCGCTCATGATAAGACCATTTGCACGTTCGACCTAGCCGTTAGTTTGTGGGTGATAGACGGAAGCATAATCGAGCTTGATGCCCATGTTTTTGCACCAGAGTTTTACCTCGTCGGTTGTAAAGTTCGTGCCGTTATCAGTGATGATGCCGTGGGGGACGCCGTAATGGTGTACAACCCTAGATATAAAGTCTATCACCGGTCCAGATTCGGCCGTCTTAACAGGCTTGGCTTCTATCCATTTGGTGAACTTATCCACCATGACCAGTAAGTATTTTTTTCTTGTGGGTTCCGCCTTTAAGGGGTCCAACCATGTCAAGCCCCCAGACCGCGAAGGGCCAAGTGATGGGGATAGTTTGGAGGGCGGTGGGTGGCATATGGCTTTGGTTTGCAAAAAGCTGGCAACCGACGCATCGTTAGACTAAGTCCTAGGCGTCTGCCCGGGCCGTCGGCCAATAAAAGCCTGTACGGAAGGCCTTCCTTACAAGGGACCGAGCTGCAGCATGATGACCGCCGAGTCCGGCATGAATTTCAGCCAGGAGGTTCCGCCCTTCCTCTTCGGAGATGCACCTTTGAAGGACTCCGGTAGTGCTTTTCTTATAAAGCTCTCCCTCATGGACTTTATAGGCTTTAGATCGCCGCACTATGCAGCGTGCCTCATTTTGGTCCTCGGGGAGTTCCTACCTAGTAAGGTAGGCGAGGAATGGTTCTGTCCACGGGGCGATGACGACCATTATTACGTGGGCTGAAGGTGTTATTTCATTGGCAGAGCCTCCAATTATGTCAGAGTGTTCGGTGTCGGGCAGTGCGGTTGGGTCCGGGCTATTATTGCTGGGTTCCCCTTCCCATACTACGGATGGCTTGAACAGCCTTTCCAAGAAGATGTTGGGGGGACTGCATCGCGTTTTGCGCCGATGCGTGCCAGGACATCTGCCGCCTGATTATTTTCCCGGGCTATATGGTGAAATTCGAGCCCTTTGAACCGAGCTAACATTTTTAGGACGGCGTTGCGATAAGCTGCCATTTTTGGATCCTTGGCATCAAAGTCCCCATTTATTTGGGATATTGCGAGGTTCGAGTCCCCGCGCACCTCTAGGCATTGAATGCCCATGGATACTGCCATCCGGAGACCATGTAAAAGGGCCTCATATTCGGCTGCATTGTTGGAGTCTGTGTACATTATCTGGAGTACGTATTGAACTGTGTCTCCTGTGGGGGACGTCAAAACGACGCCAGCCCCTAGACCGGCCAACATTTTGGAGCCGGTGAAGTGCATGACCCAGTTTGAATATGTGCCGTACTCTTTAGGGAGTTCGGCCTCCGTCCATTCTGCGACGAAGTCGGCCAAAACTTGTGACTTGATAGCTCGTCGTGGCTTGTAAGTTATGTCGAACGGGAGGAGCTCAATGGCCCATTTTGCAATCCGGCCCGTCGCGTCGCGGTTGTTTATAATATCGTTAAGTGGCACTTCCGAGGGTACTGTTATTGAACACTCTTGAAAGTAGTGTCGCAGCTTCCGCGATGCCATAAATACCGCGTACGCAATCTTTTGATAATGCGGGTACCGTGACTTGCACGGAGTAAGGACAGTGGACACATAGTAGACCGGCTTTTGAAGGGGGAATTTGTGTCCGTCCATTTCTCGTTCGACGACGAGCACTGCGCTTACGACCTGATGGGTTGCTGCAATGTATAATAGCATTGGTTCGCCAATGTTTGGCGCGGCCAGGACTGGGTTTGTTGCCAAGATGGCTTTTATTTCGTTGAGTCTGGCCGTGGCTGCATCCGTCCACTCGAAGTGTTCGGTGCGCCGAAGGAGAGGGTAAAGGGGTAGGGCCTTTTCTCCCAAGCGGGAGATAAAGCGGCTTAGAGCCGCCACGCATCCGGTTAATTTTTGTATTTGTTTGAGGTCCTTCGGGATATCCAATTGTGACAGAGCTCGGATCTTGGCTGGATTTGCTTCAATTCCTCTACCGGATACAATGAAGCCCAAGAGCTTTCCGGCTGGAACGCCGAAAACGCATTTTTCTGGGTTGAGCTTGATGTCGTATGTTCGGAGGTTATCGAATGTTAGCCTCAAGTCGTCTACTAGAGATTCAACATGTCTTGTTTTAATGACCACATCATCTACGTATGCCTCCACTATTTTGCCGATCTAGTTTGCCAGACATGTCTGAATCATGCGTTGATATGTTGCGCCGGCGTTTTTGAGCCCGAAGGGCATTGTGTTGAAGCAGAATGGGTCGTATGGTGTGATGAATGCCGTTGCGGCTTGGTCTGACTCTACCATCTTTATTTGATGGTAGTCGGAGTATGCGTCGAGGAAACACAACGAATCGTGTCCTGCGGTAGCGTTGATAATTTGATCGATGCGGGGGAGGGGGAAGGGATCCTTTGGGAAAGCCTTGTTAAGGTCTTTAAAATCAACGCACAGGCGCCAGGATTTGTCCTTCTTTGGTACCATCACCAGGTTTGCTAGCCAGTCCGGGTGTTTTATATCTTTGATGAATCCGGCCTCCAATAGCTTCGCTAGTTCCTCTCCCATGGCATGTCTCTTAGGTTCGGAAAAACACCGAAGAGCCTGTTTGACTGGCTTGAATCCTTTTAGGATATTTAAGCTGTGTTCGGCCAGCCTGCGTGGGATTCCTCGCAAGTCTGAAGGGTGCCCGGCGAAAATGTCCCAGTTCTCTCATAGGAACTCTCGCAGTGCGGCGTCTACATCAGGGTTTAAATGTACCCCGATGGAAGCTGTTTTATTGGGGTCCGTTGGATGGACCTGAAATTTGACTATTTCGTCCGCCGGTTTAAAGGAGGTGGACTTGGATCTTTTGTCGAGTATCACATCGTCCCTATTCACCATGGAGCGCAGCGCAGTCAGTTCCTCAGCCGCTAGGGCTTCGGATAGCGCCTCGAGGGCCAGTGCGGCTGTCTTGTTTTCGGCGTAGAGTGCTATGTCTGGATCACTAGCGAGAGTGATGATTCCATTAGGCCCGGGCATCTTGAGCTTCATGTACCCGTAATGGGGTATTGCTTGGAAGATTGTAAACGCTTCCCGCCCTAGCAGAGCGTGATATCCGCTACTGAACAGGGCCACTTGGAACGTGACCTCTTCAGACCTGTAATTATCCGGCGTGCCGAACACCACATCTAGTGTGATTTTTCCTGTACAGCGCGCTTCCCGACTGGGGATTATTCCTCTAAAGGTTGTGCTGCTTCGCTCAATGCGGTTCCAGTCTATTTCCATTTTTTGAAGGGTTTCCTCATAAATGAGGTTCAATCCGCTGTCGCCATCCATGAGTACCTTGGTAAGATGAAAGTCGTCCACTATTGGACTGAGGACCAATGCGGCTGGTGCTCGGGCTGTTCGGAATTTAGGTTCATCACTGGCGTTAAAAGTAATAGCCGTGTCACTCCATGGATTTATTGTTGCTACTTGGTAGACTTCGGCAAGGCTGCGGAGTGTTCTTTTTCGCATATTATTTGATGCGAAAGTCTCGAAGACTGTTAATACCGTACTGGTGTCTCTGGGGTGGCTTTCTGTGGCTTCTGGAATTAGAAGATCTTCGCCAATTTTTGCCACCTGCCGGAGTATTCAACATGCTCTAAGGCTGTGAGTTGGTGCGGCGCCCTCTGCACTGTGAATTTTACAGGGTCCATTAAGCCATCCTTCCAATACGGTTCTGTGCCCTGTAGAGGGCTTTTGCTTTTTGGTATTGAACCCGGGTGTCTGGCGATGATGCACCCTTTTATTTCGGACTGGGTTTGTATTCAGGGCCAGATTGTCCCAAAATTTTATTTCGGTTTTCCAGGCGCTTTCCATCGCACAGAACTTTCGTACTATGGACGCCAAGTCAGCGAAGCGTGTAATATCACGGAGACTTATGGCGTTGCGGATTCCCTTGTCCGTGCAATTATTGCAAAAGAATGAAACTGCGTCTTCCTCGCGGCAGTCCTTTATCCTGTTCATAACCAGGAGGAATCTGGCCCTGTAATGATGTACTGTTTCTTCGGGCTCTTGCCTAATTTGGGATAGATCGCTTATGTACGGGTGGGTGGGTGGAATCAAATCCGAAACCTCACCCAGTCTGAGACCCAGAGGCCAAGGAGTTTCCCAACTCAGAAGTTTGGATTCTTGGATGTTGTCCAATGAATCTAGCCCGTCGCCTGACTTTAAGTTCAGGTCTTGAGTAATGTCCTCCCCTCCGCGGGTATCCGGCTTGGAGGGATCGAGAATCCGGACATAGCTAGTCCTTAAGATAGATAAAGGGTCACCGCACTGTCCCTCTACCACGGCAACGTGATGGGTGACCTGGGGAGAGTTAATCTCTCTTAGATCGGGTTTAGGCCCAATCTGGTCCTAATCCGTAGCGACTACCAGGGCGGCGATGCAATCCAAGAGCTCGTTTAGGGAAGAGAGCTCTATTGGATCTAGCTGCTCGGCGAATTCCGAGCTGACGTGAAGATTGCTTTCGATGACCCGAGAGGTCATCGTCGGCGCAGCAGCCGAACAGGCGGTCATAAGGAAACCACCTAGCCAGAGAGTTTGGCCGACAGCCAAAGCTCCCTTAGCAACGGTGCCGTCTTTAAAGACGGGATGAGGCATCCTTCCTGATGGCTACGGCACAGAGGAACTCTCAATGAAAGCACCAATGTCGTTGTCAAAACTGGCGGATCTTGGGTAGGGGGTCCCGAACTGTGCGTCTAGGCGGATGGTAACAGGAGACAAGGGACACGATGTTTTTACCCAGGTTCGGGCCCTCTCGATGGATGTAAAACCCTACGTCCTGCTTGATTAATATTGATGATATGGGTAGTACAAGAGTAGATCTACCACGAGATCAGAGAGGCTAAACCCTAGAAGCTAGCCTATGGTATGATTGTCGTTCGTCCTACGGACTAAAACCCTCCGGTTTATATAGACACCGGAGAGGGCTAGGGTTACACAGAGTCGGTTACAATGGTAGGAGATCTTCATATCTGTATCGCCAAGCTTGCCTTCCACGCCAAGGAAAATCCCTTCCGGACACGGGACGAAGTCTTCAATCTTGTATCTTCATAGTCCAGGAGTCCGGCCGAAGATATAGTCCGGCTATCCGGACACCCCCTGATCCAGGACTCCCTCACACCCATAAAAGCAACAAATTCTTCTATTTGTTCCACATCATAGTAATCATATATACCATTAGCATAAGAAACTAAGGTTTTCTTATCATTAAATTTGCATGAAAAGGGAAGGTGTGGAGCATTCATCCTAGAGCAACAAGTATAATCATATTCCGAGCATAGTTGTCTAGCATACCACTTCAATATATGAATTTGATCCCATAATAGTTTCCCTTTTTGTGTTAAGCGATAATCCCTAAAGTATTCACGTTGATCCAACGTTACTCCCATTACATAATTCAATGGGTTTTTTTAGGATTATTAAAGTAGTAATATTTTTCACATAACCAACATCGAGGGTTTTAGGAGGTTCCCCATCTCCATGAGCAGCAAGTTGATATGTCTCCAACGTATCTATAATTTTTGATTGCTCCATGCTATATAATCTACTGTTTTGGACATTATTGGGCTTTATTATCCACTTTTATATTATTTTTGGGACTAACCTATTAACCGGAGGCCTAGCCCAGAATTGTTGTTTTTGCCTGTTTTAGGGTTTCGAAGAAAAGGAATATCAAACGGAGTCCAAATGGAATGAAACCTTCGGGAACGCGATTTTCTCATCAGATAAGACCCAGGAGACTTGGACCCTCCGTTAAGAAAGCCACGAGGCGGTCACGAGGGTGGAGGGCGCCCCCCCTAGGGAGCGCCCCCTGCCTCGTGGGCCCCTCGAAGCTCCACTGACATACTTCTTCCTCCTACATATACCTACGTACCCCCAAACGATCAGATACGAAGCCAAAAACCTAATTCCACCGCCGCAACTTTCTGTATCCACGAGATCCCATCTTGGGGCCTGTTCCGGAGCTCCGCCGGAGGGGGCATCGATCACGGAGGGCTTCTACATCATCATCCAAGCCCCTCCGATGAAGTGTGAGTAGTTTACTTCAGACTACAGGTCCATAGTTAGTAGCTAGATGGCTTCTCCTCTCTTTTTGGATCTCAATACAATGTTCTCCCCCTCTCTCGTGGAGATCTATTTGATGTAATCTTCTTTTTGCGGTGTGTTTGTTGAGACCGGTGAATTGTGGGTTTATGATCCAGTCTATCTATGAATAATATTTGAATCTTCTCTGAATTCTTTTATGTATGATTGGTTATCTTTGCAAGTCTCTTCGAATTATCAGTTTGGTTTGGCCTACTAGATTGGTTGTTCTTGCCATGGGAGAAGTGCTTAGCTTTGGGTTCGATCTTGCGGTGTCCTTTCCAGTGATAGAAGGGGTAGCAAGGCACGTATTGTATTGCTGCCATCGAGGATAACAAGATGGGTTTTTTACCATATTGCATGAAACTATCCCTCTACATCATGTCATCTTGCTTAAGGCGTTACTCTGTTTTTAACTTAATACTCTAGATGCATGCTACATAGCGGTCGATGAGTGGAGTAATAGTAGTAGATGCAGGCAGGAGTCAGTCTACTTGTCTCGGACGTGATGCCTATATACATGATCATACCTAGATATTCTCATAACTATGCTCAATTCTGTCAATTGCTCAACAGTAATTTGTTCACCCACCGTAGAATACTTATGCTCTTGAGAGAAGCCACTAGTGAAACCTATGGCCCCCGGGTCTCTTTCTCATCATATCAATCTCCATCACTTTATTATTGCTTTGCTTTTTACCTTGCCTTTTACTTTTCACTTTGCATCTCTATACCAAAAATACCAAAAATATTATTTATCATCTCTATCAGATCTCACTTTCGTAAGTGATCGTGAAGGGATTGACAACCCCTAAGCGCGTTGGTTGTGTTGAGCTATTGTTTTTGTGTAGGTACGAGGGACTCGCGCGTAGCCTCCTACTGGATTGATACCTTGGTTCTCAAAAACTGAGGGAAATACTTACGCTACTTTGTTGCATCATCCTCTCCTCTTCGGGAAATCCAACGTAGTGCTCAAGAGGTAGCACAAGTACACCTAATTTTTTTGGTATTTCGTTTTCCATATCCATAACTAAAGATAAATAACAACTAAGAACAACAAATAAAAATTACTTAGTGATAAAGCAAACAAGCACACACGAGAATATTCACCCCACACTATTGCTCCACGGCAACGGCGCTAGAAAAAGGTCTTGATAACCCACAAGTATAGGGGATCACAACAGTTTTCGATAAGTAAGAGTGTCGAAAGGAGCTAAAGGTAGAAAAAATATTCCCTCAAGTTCTATCGACCACCGATACAACTCTACGCACGCTTGACGTTCGCTTTACCTAGAACAAGTATGAAACTAGAAGTATTTTGTAGGTGTTGTTGGATAGGTTTGCAAGATAATAAAGAGCAAGTAAATAAAAAGTAGGGGCTGTTGTAAGTAAAGAAGCAATAAAGTAAATATAACAAGTGTGGAAAAGTGGTGGTAGCAGTTGTGAAATTGCCCCTAAGCAATTGACTACTTTACTAGACCGATAGCAAGTATTATGTGGGAGAGGCCACTGCTAGCATGTCATCCCTGACTTGGAATTCTATGCACTTATGATTGGAACTATTAGCAAGCATCCGCAACTACTAATGTTCATTAAGGTAAAACCCAACCATAGCATTAATATATATTGGTCCCCCTTCAATCCTGTATGCACCAATTTCTATGCTAGGTTGAAGCTTCTGTCACTCTTGCCCTCCAATACATAGTCCTATCAACATACAACTAACACTAGGGTGTGATCCACACGCGCAATCATATGATGGGCACCAAAGGACAGCAACATAACCACAAGCAAATTAAATCAATCATAGCAATTCATCAACCACCGATAGGACAACGAAAATCTACTCAGACATCATAGGATGGCAACACATCATTGGATAATAATATGAAGCATAAAGCACCATGTTCAAGTAGAGGGTACAGCGGGTTGCGGGAGAGTGGACCGTTGTAGATAGAGGGGGGGTGTGATGGATATGTTGGTGAAGATGGCAGAGGTGTTGGTGTAGATCGCGGTGATGATGATGGCCCCCGGTGGCACTCCGGTGCCACCGGAAGCGAGGGGGAGAGAGCCGCCCTCCTTCTTCTTCTTCCTTGACCTCCTCCCTAGATGGGAGAAGGGTTTCCCCTCTGGTCCATGGCCTCCATGGCACGGGAGGGGCGAGAGCCCCTCCGAGATTGGATCTATCTCTCTGTCTCTCTCTGTTTCTACGTTCTCTTCTGCTGCCCTTTCACCATTTCTTTTATATCCGGAGATCCGTAACTCCGATTGGAACGAAACCTTCGCCATGATTTTTTCCCGAAAATTAGCTTTCTTGCAGCCGAAGAAGGGCGTCAACCGCCTTACAGGTGGGTCACAAGGGTTAGGGCCGCGCCCTAGGGGGGGCGTCCCCCTACCTCGTGCCCACCTCGGACACTGGTTCGCGTTGATTTTTCCTCCAGATTTTCCAAATATTCCGAAAAGTATCTCTGTCCGTTTTTATCCCGTTTGGACTCCGTTTGATATGGATATTCTGCGAAACCAAAAACATGCAACAGACAGGAACTGGCACTGGGCACTGGATCAATATGTTAGTCCCAAAAATAGTATAATAAGTTGCCAAAAAGTATAGGGAAGTTGTAGAATATTGGCATGGAACAATCAAAAATTATAGATACGACGGAGACGTATCATCCCCAAGCAAGGGGGCGCCCCCTTTAGGGTTCCCCCCAAACCCTAGGCGCATGGGCCCTAGGGGGATGGCGCCCAGCCCACTAGGGGCTGGTTCCCTTCCACCTACAGCCCATAAGGCCCTCCGAGGCATGTGGACCCTCCCGGTGGACCCCCGGAACCCCTCCGGTCGTCCCGGTACAATACCGGTATACCCCCGAATATTTCCGGTGACCGTATGATGACTTCCCATATATAAATCTTCACCTCCGGACTATTCCAGAACTCCTCGTGACGTCCAGGATCTCATCCGGGACTCCGAACAACATTCGGTAATCACATACAAATCTTCCTAATAACCCTAGTGTCATCAAACCTTAAGTGTGTAGACCCTACGGGTTCGGGAACCATGCAGACATGACCGAGACAACTCTTCGAAAAATAACCAACAGCGGGATCTGGATACCCATGTTGGCTCCCACATGTTCCACGATGATCTCATCAGATGAACCACGATGTCGAGGATTCAAGCAATCCCGTATACAATTCCCTTTGTCAATCGGTACGTTTCTTGCTCGAGATTCGATCGTTGGTATCCCAATACCACGTTCAATCTCGTTACCGGCAAGTCACTTTACTCGTTCCGTAATGCATGATCCCGTGACCAACTACTTAGTCACAATGAGCTCATGATGATGCATTACCGAGTGGGCCCAGAGATATCTCTTCGTCATACAGAGTGACAAATCCCAGTCTCGATTCGTGCCAACCCAACAGACACTTTCGGAGATACCTGTAGTGCACCTTTATAGCCACCCAATTATGTTGTGACGTTTGGTACACCCAAAGCACTCCTACGGTATCCGGGAGTTGCACAATCTCATGGTCTAAGGAAATGATACTGACATTAGAAAAGCTCTAGCAGACGAACTACACGATCTTGTGCTATGCTTAGGATTGGATCTTGTCCATCACATCTTTCCCCTAATGATGTGATCCCGTTATCAATGACACCCAATGTCCATAGTCAGGAAACCATGACCATCTATTGATCAACGAGCTAGTCAACTAGAGGCTCACTAGGGACATGTTGTGGTCTATGTATTCACACATGTATCACGATTTCCGGATAATACAATTGTAGCATGAACAATAGACAATTATCATGAACAAGGAAATATAATAATAACCATTTTATTATTGCCTCTAGGGCATATTTCCAACATTGGGCCCATCGTCCGTTGCACTCCTACACGTCGCGAACGCAACCGGTGTCAGTCCTGGCAACCTCCTTATACAAGGCAGGTGCTTACGCGGGCTACCCGGGCACGCGTCGCTAAACTGCTAACGTCTGAAGAGCTTCGGCTGATACATACGACACCGAGTGCCCATAATTGTTCCCGTGTGGCGGATAGTGTGTATAGGTCAACGACCAACTCAGATTAAATACCTAATCTCGTTAGTGTCTTGGGAGCGCGCAGTAACGAGTATAGACTCACGATCATGTGAGCCCGTCGCCCTGTCTTGTGGACTTAGGGCAAGGGCCAGGAATGCCCGGCCGTGCCACATAGAAATCTCGCGGGTACCCTCCAGGTCAACCCAACTTCACATTGCTACCTCTTGAGCACTGCGTTGGTGTTCCCTTGAAGAGGAAAGGGTGATGCAGTACAACAGGGTAAGTATTTTCCTCA
This sequence comes from Triticum aestivum, assembly GCF_018294505.1. Classification (NCBI taxonomy): domain Eukaryota; kingdom Viridiplantae; phylum Streptophyta; class Magnoliopsida; order Poales; family Poaceae; genus Triticum; species Triticum aestivum. The sequence continues at coordinate 500,050,172 of NC_057794.1, read as the reverse complement.
GTTTTTGAGAACCAAGGTATCAATCCAGTAGGAGACCATGTGCAAGTCACCTCGTACCTACACAAACAAATAAGAACCTCACAACCAACGCGATAAAGGGGTTGTCAATCCCTTCACGGCCACTTGCAAGAGTGAGATATGATAAAGATGATAATAATAAGATAAATATTTTTGGTATTTTTATGATATAGATTGAAAGTAAAGATTGCAAAATAAAGTAGATGGAAACTTATATGATGGAGAATAGACCCGGGGGCCATAGGTTTCACTAGTGGCTTCTCTCAAGATAGCATAAATATTATGGTGGGTGAACAAATTACTGTCGAGCAATTGATAGAAAAGCGAATAATTATGAGAATATCCAAGCATGATCATGTATATAGGCATCACGTCCGAGACAAGTAGACCGAAACGATTCTGCATCTACTACTATTACTCCACACATCGACTGCTATCTAGCATGCATCTAGAGTATTAAGTTCATAAGAATAGAGTAACGCCTTAAGCAAGATGACATGATGTAGAGGGATAAATTCATGCAATATGATATAAACCCCATCTTTTTATCCTCGATGACAATAATACAATACGTGTCGGTTCCCTTTCTGTCACTGGGATCGAGCACCGCAAGATTGAACCCAAAGCTAAGAACTTCTCCCATTGCAAGAAAGATCAATCTAGTAGGGCAAACCAAACTGATAATTCGAAGAGACTTGTAAAGATAAACCAATCATACATAAAAGAATTCAGAGGAGATTCAAATATTGTTCATAGATAAACTTGATCATAAACCCACAATTCATCGGATCTCGACAAACACACCGCAAAAGAAGACTACATCGAATAGATCTCCAAGAGAATCAAGGAGAACTTTGTATTGAGATCCAAAGAGAGAGAAGAAGCCATCTAGCTACTAGCTATGGACCCGAAGGTCTGAAATAAACTACTCACACATCATCGGAGGGGGCATGGAGTTGATGTAGAGGCCCTCCATGATCAATGCCCCCTCCAGCGGAGCTCCGGAAAAGGCCCCAAGATGGGATCTCTTGGGTACAGAAGGTTGCGACGGTGGAAATAGGGTTTCGTGGTGCTCCTGGATGTTTCGTGGAAATAGGAGGAAGAAGTACGTCGGTGGAGCAACAAGGGGCCCACGAGGGTGGAGGGCGCGCGCCCCCCTGCCTCGTGGCCTCCTCGATTGCTTCTTGATGTCCACCCCAAGTCTCCTGGATCACGTTTGTTCCAAAAATAACGCACCTGAGGGTTTCATTCCGTTTGGACTCCATTTGATATTCCTTTTCGGCGAAACTCTAAAATAGGCAAAAAAACAGCAATTTGGGCTGGGCCTCCGGTTAATAGGTTAGTCCCAAAAATAATATACAAGTGTAAAAATAAGCCCATTAACATCCAAAATAGATAATATAATAGGATGGAGCAATAAAAAATTATAGATACGTTGGAGACGTATCACACATCAACTCGTGGGTACCCTCAATGGTCAACCCGACTCGCAAGAGACTGTCCGGAAATCAGGTCCACCTCTACTGGGGTGGTACCACCTGTTGAAGGAAATATGCCCTAGAGGAAATAATAAAGTTGTTATTTTATATTTCCTTATATCATGATAAATTTTTATTATTCATGCTAGAATTGTATTAACCGAAAACTTGATACATGTGTGGATACATAGAGAAAACACAGTGTCCCTAGTAAGCCTCTACTAGACTAGCTCGTTAACCAAAGATGGTTAAGTTTCCTAACCATATACATATGTTGTCATTTGATGAACGAGATGACATAGTTAGGAGAATGATGTGATGGACAAGACCCATCCGTTAGCTTAGCATATTGATCGTTTAGTTTTATTGCTATTGCTTTCTTCATGTCATATACATATTCCTTTGACTACGAGATTATGCAACTCCCGGATACCGGAGGAATACCTTGTGTGCTATCAAACGTCACAAACGTAGCTGGGTAATTATAAAGATGCTCTACAGGTATCTCTGAAGGTGTTTGTTGGGTTGGCATAGATTGAGATTAGGATTTCTCACTCCGAGTATCGGAGATGTATCTTTGGGCCCTCTCGGTAATGCACATCATAATAAGCCTTGCAAGCAATTTGACTAATGAATTAGTTACGGGATGATGCATTACGGAATGAGTAAAGAGACTTGCCGGTAACAAGATTGAACTAGGTATGGAGATATCGGCGATCGAATCTCGGGCAAGTAACATACCGATGACAAAGGGAATAATGTATGTTGTCATTACGGTACGACCGATAAAGATATTCGTAGAATATGTGGGAACCAATATGAGCATCTAGGTTCCGCTGTTGGTTATTGATCGGAGAGGTGTCTCAGTCATGTCTACATAGTTCTCGAACCCGTAGGGTCCGCACGCTCAACGTTCGATGACGATTTTGTATTATATGAGTTATGTGATTTGGTCACCGAATGTTGTTTGGAGTCCCGGATGAGATCACATACATGACGAGGAGTCTCTAAATGGTCGAGAGGTAAAGATTCATATATAGGACGATAGTATTTGGACATCGGAATTGTTCTAGGGGTACCGGGTACGTATTGGGTCACCGGAAGGGGTTCTGGGCTACCCCCGGCAAACTATATGGGCCTATTGGGCCAAGAGGGGAAACACAGTAGCTAGCATGGGCTGGTGCACCCCCCTCCCCTTGCTGGCCGAATAGGAAGGGGAAAGGAGGGGGAATGGGACAAGGCCCCCAAGTAGGATTCCTCCTGTTTGGGGCGCCTCATGGCTGTCCTCCTCCCCCTCCCACCTATATATATGTGGGGAGGGGGCGCCTAGAACACACAACAAACATTGTTAGCCATGTGCGGTGCCCCCCTCCACAGTTTACACCTCCGGTCATATTCACGTAGTGCTTAGGCGAAGCCCTGCGTGGATCACTTCACCATCACCGTCACCACGCCGTCGTGCTGACAGAACTCTCCCTCGACACTTTGCTGGATCAAGAGTTCAAGGGACGTCATCGAGCTGAACGTGTGCAAAACTCGGAGGTGCCGTACGTTCGGTACTTGATCGGTCGGAACGAGAAGAAGTTCGACTACATCAACCGCGTTGTCAAACGCTTTCGCTTTCGGTCTATGAGGGTGCATGGACACACTCTCCCCCTCTCGTTGCTATGCATCTCCTAGATAGATCTTGCGTGAGTGTAGGAAATTTTTAAAATTGCATGCTACGTTTTCCAACACCTGTCCATCCAGTCCTGCAGTAACAATAACTCTCGTGGGTACCCCTCAGGTCTGACCCGTCTTTAATATGGTTCTGGGGGTAAAGTCAAAGTAACCGTGTGTCCAGAACACCAAGAGGGAATCCAAGGAATCACCCTCGATGGATTCCACTTGATGTAATCGTCAAGGTGAACTTAGAGGAATCACGAGACATCACCCTCGGCACTCGATATTAAAGCTGTAGTGTCGTAGAACTAAGGGGGGGTGATGTGATGTGTCGGGCTTTGGACGTCGATCACGTTGATCGAGTCATCAGTCATCAAGCGGGGGCAACCGGGACAAGGTGAGGGGCCACTGGTGGATCAATAACCAACTTATACTAAGCATATAGGATAAGCAGGTAAGGTACAAAAGCGGGCTATGCATCAGAATAGGAGCAATCAAATATCGTAGCAAAATCTAATGCAAGCATGAGGGAGAATGGAATGGGCGATATAGGAACGATCAAGGGGGTCTTGCTTGCCTGGTTGCTCTACAGATAGATACGGATCCTCGACGGTGAAGTGGTCAATCACCAGATCAACATCGGTCTCGGGGTTTATCGGAGAAGGAGGGGGAAGAAACAATAAATAACAGGCATCCAAAAGCAACAGAGAGCATGGCATGACAGTAGGCTATGCTAGGGGTGACCTAAAGCAGTGCTACATGTTAGAGACAGATCGGGAAAATATCTGGGAATATTTTCCCGGTTTTAGGCATCTGTCAGACAGATGAACCGGAGGGGAAGGTTCCATGCTGCAGTGTTGTGGGCATGTGACAGGTACAAGGAGGACATATTCGGATTCACCTCGTTTTTCTGATCAACTTTCATGTAGAAAACTTTTTCATCGGAGCTACGATTGAATTTATATGAATTTTCGAAGTTTAAACAATATCATGAAATTCTTGGGTATTATTTAATTCGAAAAATACTAGGCAGAAAAGGGCTAGGTGCACCCGGTGTAGTGCACTAGAGGTGCACCAGTGAGGCTGACCAGTGGGTCCAGCCAACTGCTGACTCAATGGTTGACTCTCCATGGTTGACCAGCCAACTGGCCGGTGGGACGCGCGTGTCAGCGACCTTTCTTTTTTTTCCTTTTTTAATAGCATTTTATTTAATTTTTAACCGTCCGGGTTAACTGGGCAGCGGGCCCATTGTCAGCGTCACCGGGGGAGGGGGTGGAAGGGTAGTTATCAACGCCATTAGCGGCTAATGACGATGCCACGTCAGCGTCATCGTCGAAATTAACTCCAAAGGTACCGATCCGAAAAACCAGCCAGGTAAGGTCCAAGAAAGACGCACGAGCAACTCGACACGCGCACGCACAACTTGGCAGACGCCGCCACACAAGCGAATGAAACAACACACGCATGACGAGGGCAACATGCGGCATACGGGACAGACCTGCGCAAGCCCAGGGCCATGCGCCATGGACCCCGGGGACGCCGGCTCGGTGAGGAACGCCCGGGCCCGATCGAGCGCGAGGAGGATGCTAGGCAAGCATCGACGCAAGGCGCGCACGAGCGAGAATGACTACTCCAGCATCCTTTATACGAGTAACTACATAATCATGCGTACATAAATATTCCAGTAGATTAGCAGGTGATTACCAGCCCATATTAATGCGGGTACGTAAAATACATATCTTATTTGGTAAACATTTATTGACTTACCAAATAAAAGAATAAATTTTATTTGGTAAGTAAATACTAATAGGCAGGGCAATGAGGTGGTTGTTAGGGTAAACCGATGGAGAAAAGTAGAACTGGGAGAAAATAAAATCAAAACAGATAAAACAAAATGTAGGGAATGTAGGTAAGGTTGGACGATATACGAGTGAGAAGTAAATTTTTTAATTGGCTTTTATTTATTAGCTTTTGGACATGTGTGAAACTTGTGCCGAACGCGAGGCACTGTTCCAACGGTAACACTAGACGAATCGGGAGGGGGGGGAAATGGGGAGGAAATGTGGCAAGTTGCATCGCGTGTCTCCGGGAACCGCTCCGCCCCCATCCCACCCCCCACCGGCGCCCGGGGCCCACGCGCCCAACGTTCGACTCGCCTCGCGCTAGTAGTAGTAACCGCTCCTCCCGCACCGCACCCCACCACCACCCGCTTTTCTCTCCAGCGGAAGCCCACGCGCCGCAGTAAAACAAACAATCGGCAGGGTTCGCGAAAAAAAGGAAACTCCTCCCTCCCTCCTCCCCCGCGCCGACCCGCCGCCGTCGACAGCGCGCCCCGACGCGATGGCCCGCACCAAGCACCCGGCCGTCAGGAAGACCAAGGCGCCGCCCAAGAAGCAGCTCGGGCCCCGCCCCGCGCAGCGGCGGCAGGAGACAGGTCAGCCCTTCCCTCCTTCCTCCCCCCGTCTCCCGCCTCTCGAGCGAACGCCGTCGCCATTTCGTCGCGAGAGATGGACGGACGGACGCCCCACGCATGACGCTAATGTGCTCTTCCTCTCCCTTTGCAGATGGCGCGGGCACGTCGGCGACACCGGTGCGCGGGACCTTCCCGGGTCGCTTCCTTTTCGTTTCGTCTTGTTTTCTGTTTTTTGGTCTGACTTGCTCGTCACCTGTTCGACGGAATGCAGAGGCGAGCCGGGCGGGCGGCGGCCCCAGGGGGGGCTCAAGGTGCGGCCTTCTTTGCGCTTTTCGGTTTTCCGCCGCGTGTTTAGGGCCATTTCCGTCTTGTTTGGGGGTGCGCGGGGCGGGGGCTTGTTTTTTTTCCTCCCCCCTTCGTTGTTGCGCACATTGCTCGGGAATGCTGCCAGGAGCGGTTGCGGTTCTTCTTTGACCCTTCGGGAGGGCTGGATCGGCAGTTTCTTCGCTTCCTTGCTCCAGATTTTAGTTCATCTTGTACCAGTACAGTAGCAAGATGATGGATGGGGGCTTGTTTTTTCTTTCTCCTTCCTTGTTCCGGACATTTCTCTGGAGCGACTTTTATGCATTTCCCAGTATTGTCCTTTGTCCTTAGAGGGTAGTGGATCGGCAGTTTTCTTCGCCTCATTGGTCCAGATTTTAGTTTATCTTGTACGGTACCAAGATGATGGATGTGGCACAAAGTTCTCAGTTTGGGGGTTGCGCTCTTCCGGGCAGTTGTTATTTTGGTCTGTGATGACTAACTCGTATCTATTCTTGTGGGAGCAGGGGCAACTGGGCAACCCAAGCAGAGGAAACCACACCGGTTCAGGCCAGGCACGGTGGCACTGCGGGAGATCAGGAGGTATCAGAAGTCGGTCGACTTTCTCATCCCGTTTGCACCATTTGTCCGTCTGGTGGGTACCTCTGTCTGTCATATCCTCTCGCTCTCTCTACAAACGATCTGCAGTGCAGAGTGTAATTGGAATATTTTGTTCCTGACAAATTTGCAGATCAAGGAGGTCACCGACTTCTTCTGTCCTGAAATCAGCCGCTGGACTCCCCAAGCGCTCGTCGCGATTCAAGAGGTCAGTGCTAAAACCTGGCATGTACTATTAGATCTGATGGTTTGATTAGAGTACTACAATGCAGATGAATTCAATATCCGAAAACCATGAACTGTGGGGTAGATACATGTATCGCCTTAATTCATGGTTTCTGAATGCTCTGCTATTAATTCAGTTTGATATATTTATTTAGCAGCATGGTATTGTTTTGGTGGCTGGTAAATCAAAACTGAAATGTGATTACGAGCAAAACGGTATCGATTGTCGATCCTGTGTGTTTTTGTGCACATCTGGTTGTTTGGTCAAGATGTGTTTGTGCACATCTTGCAACATGATCCTGCCCACACACTCAAAACTGACTATTGGTTAGGTTCCATTTGTCTTATGGAATTTAGGGTGTAACTGAGAGGTGAGCAAGTGGTAGTAACGTTCAATTTTGATTCAGGATGAGGATATTGTGATCCAGAAAATTGCATGTTATGGTTATGTGTCCAAACGCCAAATGATTATGTCTATATCCAGTACTTTAGAACCAGTACAACAACAAAAAGTACTTTAGAACCAGTCAAGTTTATTGTGCATTTATACAAGAGTGTTGTTTGCACAATAGACTTGCTTTAGTCGTCTCTTGCCAGAAATGCCTTCTTCTGCACAACGAGCAAAAATAACATAAAGTTGACTATACTCAGTGTGGCCTAAGAAATGAGTTGTACTTTTTAGTCACTGGCCTGTGTATTTGCTTTGAATTGACACATAATTCCCTTTTCCTTTCCCTCTGCAGGCTGCAGAGTATCACCTCGTCGACGTATTTGAAAGGGCAAATCACTGTGCCATCCATGCAAAGCGTGTTACCGTCAGTAAGTTCTCACTGAATGAAAACTCCCTTTCTTTTACAATATTGCGCAGAAGGAAACATGCCAGTTATGAAAGAGTTTCAATTACAGGATCACCTTTGCTTTCATTTGATGTGATATCTAGTTTTGATGTTGTTTCAAGGTTCAAGAATTCTAATGATAAATGATAGGATCCACAATTGTTATATCTCTGCAGCTCCTCGTATCTGTTGTCCACGAACAAACATATCAAACAATTCATTAAAAAGATGAAGAAGTCAAACAAACAGTATATGTGCACTGCATATTAGATATCAAACCTGGTTACTATACGACTGATCTGGCCTGACCCCCGCGTCGCCTCTCCCTGGCGGCACGGGGGGAACCACTCCGGCGCCGCCACCTTCCCTCCTCCCTCCACCCCCCACCTCGCCGCCGCCTGAGGAGTTCGCCGGCGAAGCCCGGTCTGGCTCCAGGGAGGGTGGCGGCGGGGCATCTCTCTGCGAGGCGTGAGGGCGCATCTCGTGCGCGGGCGCGGCGAGCTTGGGCGGGATCGCGGGCGCGGCTCTGGCTCGGGCTGGTGAGGCTCCGGCGGTCCGAGGGGTGTCGCGGCGCGGCGGGGGTCTCGCTCCGGCGCGGGCGGTCCGAGGGCGCGCGGGATCTGGCGCTCCAGCAGGGGCGCCGTCAAGGGGAGCCGGGCAGGGAAGCTCGTCAGGCGGGCTCGTCAGGCAGGCGTGACGCGGGGCGGCGGCCGCGGGCTGGAAGCCATGGCGTTTTGGCCATGGTGTCGTGTGCGCTCGCTTCTCATTCGCAGCTTGAGGTGCTGCTGCTGAGGGTGGTGCGCGGTGAAGCTTGGTGGTCGGCGTTGGAGAGTGCAAGGCGCAACAGGAATGGCTCCAATGATCTCCACGCTTCTGGGTGGATCAGATCTGCGGCCCTCCATAGGGGTGTGTTCCGGGCGAAAGCCTTGACCCGACTTTGTCGGTGCCGTCGACGGCGGCGCTTTCGGGCGTCGTTTCCCTCCTTGGAGGCGTCGTTGTGGAACTCATCTTCTTCTATGTGGGGCTCGGGCTCTCCGGGTGAAAACCTAAGCTCCAGATTTTCCGGAGCGGGCGATGGCGGCGTCTTCGTCGTTTCCCTCTTGGGGGCGTTGCTTGGGAGAGTTAGCTTGTGCTTGGTGCGTTTGGTTTTCTCCTACGTCGGGTTTGGTGGATGCCGGGGCAGCGGCCCCGGACGGCTGATGAACGCCGAGGCGGCGGCCTCGGAAAGTGATGCGCGGTGCGGCTCCATGGGGCGGGGCGGTGGCTCGGCCTTCACTTGGGTGGCAATCTTGGGCCACTTGGGTGGCAGGCTTGTCGGTCCGGTCGACGCGTTCCAGAGGGGGCGGTCTGACTTTGCGTCGGGGCGGCGGCCCCGGATGTGGTGCGACGTTCGTGGTCTGCGAGCGGTTGCCTTGAGCAGCGTGGGCTGCGGGCAGCTGGGTCGCGCGGCGTTGCTGCTCGAGCGGAGCGGTGGTACGTCGGGGCGGCGGCCCCGGAAGGTGATGCCGGTTGATTGCGCTGGGCGTGACGGAGCGGTGGATGTCGGGGCGGCGGCCCCGAGAAAATCACTGTGGCGTCCAGATTTCTGTGGCAACGATGATGGTGGGAGCGATGTCGGCGACGCGGCAATGGTTGCGATAGTCGGCTCTTCTCCGGCGTGTCCACGATATTGCCTCGGTTTGTTTGTTGCTGTGGAGTCGAAGCTGCGGCGGCGAGGCCCTGTGGTATACGATGACTGGTTCCAGGTGTCCTTTCGTCGATCTTCCGTGGCGCCAGCCGTGCCTGGTTTCGTTCTTCCGAGTTCTCCGTCAGAATCGGAGCTGCGTTGTCTGTCCGCAGGTCGACATGTTGTCGAGAAGGGTGGGCTTTGCCCTGTGTGTTTCAGTCTATGCGAGTGGGCTCGGCCCTTGTTGTTCTGGTTTTTGCCCGGTTTTCCGTAATTAACTGGGCAATTCTCTTCTGCTTAATTAATAGATGAGGCAATCTTTGCCTCCCTTTCAAAAAAAAACCTGGTTACTATAGCAGGAAATTCAGGGTTGATTACTTTATTTCTTATCTGAAGGATAAACATTGTATCAAATCAGAATTTTATTTGTAAGTTACATTTTTTTTTACTTATAAAACTTGGAAACTGTTTTACTGTGACAAATAGATGCCACTAGAATCATGATCACATCGTGGCTGTTGCTATTCTAACAAATAAATGCTCCTGAACAAATGGGAACTATATATGAAGATGTATGGACCAGCATGTTCCTGTTAACCTGACCTTTTTCCTTTTTTTGCTGCTGCAGTGCAAAAGGACATACAGCTTGCAAGGCGTATCGGCGGGAGGAGGCTTTGGTGATACTTCTGGAAGACGTTTTCTGCATCATAGGGGGGAAAGACTCTGGTGATACTAATGGGAGATGTTTTATGTATTGGGGGTGCAAAGGCAGTGTTCATAGTGGTCCAATATGTTTGACTGTATCGTTAGAAAGTATTGTAGGTGTATCTTCATTTAGTTAGCTTTGTCTTCGAAGTTGATCTGATTCGTTACATGTTTGGGATCATTCGACTTCTTCATTCAGGCATTGTTCCATTTGAATTGATTGTGGATATGGGATTTTAAATGACTTGGAATCGGTTGTGGATTTTCCACATTATTGAAGGAGCGAACCAGAATTGCGCGCAAGCGTTTTCATGCATGTTTTGTTTGTGATCAGCCAGCGCCTTTGCAGTTCTTCGCAGTTCTAATGATGCAGTACAACTGCTGTCACACACCGCACCATTTCTTCGATAATGATGCAGTACAACTGCCATCACACACTGCGCCATTGATGGATCAACAATGACGATCAAACTTCACGCTGATTTCAAGACTCGTATAGGAATTGGCTGTCAAATTCTCACCCAGATATCTCAGCTAAAACAGCAACGAAAAGACACTTTCTTTGGGCGGCCCCACATACATGACCAATATGATGAGATAGAGACGGACATAACTTATCATGTACAAAGAAGGAGCTCTGATAAAATTAAAACATGTACCTGGCAGATTTACACACACTGACAAAGCCTCGGAACAGACAGATCATCTGGGACATGCTAAGGGCCGCCTAGGGCTGCTACTCGTCTACAAACTCTGAACCACCGGGCTGGGACAAGCTACAACACCTCAGGCTACCAACTGTTTCTACCACAACCACGTTAACCATATGAGCGGTGTAATTCTACAAAATTTACTATCGACGTCAAACAGGGGCAGAACTTGTTCTCCGGAGTTGATACTTGGGTTCTGGGGGAGGCGCGGAGGTTATCATCATGTCCAACTCCTGAAATTATCATGAAATGGAAGGCGTCAGACATGACATCAATATAACATAATATGAAATGGAAGGCGTCAGAAATGACATCAATATAACATAATATAAGCTACTTGGCATCCAAAAGAAGTGTGGGGATATTGTTTAGAGAGGGAGTGCTTAGCATCCAAAAGAAGTGTGAGGATATTGTTTGCTGAATTGAAGAACAAGAGTCAATTACATCATGCTGACAAAAAAATATTTATAGCGACAAAGTAATGACCAATGAAATATTGCTAGATATTGCTAGATATGATTGTGTTTGGCAAAAAAAGAACAGGACTACAAATATTGCTAGATATGATTAATATCACCAGCATCATCTTTAGGTGATGTGGTCTTAACAGATAAATGGCAGGCACCCATTGCAAGGACCAAATGGAATTGCACTCTCTGTGGTTTTCTTTTACCCGGTGCTCTGTTGCTTCACGTGTGATTATGATTTAGTGAGTACAAAGTCTAATGTATTCATTTCCAATGTTGATCTGTTTGTTAAGTGTGGTTCCTGTCAATGTTCATGATATGTGTTTATTTTACTTTCATGAAGGACTGCAATCTGTTGGGTAACTCCAGGTTTGTCAATTGTATAAAGAACTGGGTTTTCATTTTTAGATTGTACGGAGGACTACAGGGAAGCAATTCTATTACACTGCTAACTCGCCAAGTATAGAGCCATGATTCATTGATTCAAACAAAAGTTCATCAAGATAACCTATCTATATATTCAATTCTCAGCAGCAACTTAGTTTTGATCAACCAAAGCAAATGCCGTAAGGGCGCCAAGCATCTTACTGAATTGCTACACTGTAGAGAAGGGCAATAAAGTTCTATGAATTAATGCTGCAGTTCTTCGTACAAACTGCTTATTAGGAATAGCATGTAGTGCTGAAATCACTCGCATTGTTAACTAATAAGAACTACTAAGAAGCAACCGAAACAATAGAGTACAACATATGTGCTTGCAACTATATATCTTATATAGACAAACCCCACTACAAGTCATTAAATAGCAGTTTTTCTGCTTCCATATCATTAAAATTGTTGTAGCCATGCACATATCAAGTTCACAATGCAAAACATCGACATGCTTAGCCTAACTACATCGGTCAATACATTCAGTAGGGTATATTCAATTAAATAAGATGCTCGAGAACTTCATAAGAGTTTCCTCTAAATTCGAATGACCAGCTGCTTATATCTCCAAAAATTACTAAGTTCAAGCTAACAAAAACTAGCTCCATTCAGTTGGTTTATATACATTATGGTATGTTTGGCCTTGTAAAAAAGTGTAGCACAAAGTCAATGCCAAAACTTAGTTAGTGTAAGCAAGAAAAATAACTTTGAGACTCCACTTTCATTACATAGCCTCCAATAGATATTTGAACATAAAAAACAAACAATGAGATCACTGCATCTGTCTGTCAGCCTGGTAACTAACATAGTTTTCTCAACAATACTGGACAAAAAAAAGTAGCAATGATCATATGGGGTTCAGCAGTGACAATATAGATACAGGTCTGCAAATCATACTAAATGAGTTGTGTGGGTGGTCGTACTATGGAATTAACTAACATGATCACATCAGTATAGTGCACTTATTACACATGATATTATTGAGCCCAAGTAAAAAAGAAGTTGAACGATCGACTAGTGTGAAACAAAATAGCTTACTACCTGAATAAAAACATTGTTACAATAACTTGGGTTCACTACAATGCATAGTGGAATGCTGTAGTTAAATATCCCCTCCACCAAAAAGAAGGGGCGAAAAGTAACAGTGTTACAGTAACAGAAGACAAAGTACCTTCTGCTTCTTCAACCTCTCGTTCTCCTCTTCTAGACGAGACACCTTGTTTTCAAGCTCATTAGTATAAGCCTGCCAAGTAGAATGCAATAGGTTATTGCTATATTTTTATTAATATAGTAGAGTGACATGGAATGAGAATAACTCAATAGGCTACTCCAGTGGCATAGTCGATTCTTTTTACTCTGCATATAAGTTTAGTCTGAAGTCAAACTTTGTAAATTTTGACCAACTTTATAGGAAACAAATATCAACATTCGCAATACAAAATCAATATCATTAGATGCATCATGAAATTAATTTTCATACTGTATAACTTTAGTATTGTAGATGTTGATATTTTTTATATAAATTTGCTCAAACTTTATGAAGTTTGACTTCAAACAAATCTTATATGCGAAGTAAAAGAAACGGAAGGGAGTACCTAATGATACTCTTGCAATTTGAGACTAAAAAATGTAATACAAATACTTAAATCGATACATTCAACAATAACTTTTCACAAAGTTTTGATGCTGCAATCATAACATTATAACAGGGCATAAACAATGCGTAAGAAAACAGGAATAGACAGGACAATAGCTGTAGACCTGCTTCCTCGCTCTGGACCGTGCAGCTGATTCCCTGTTTTTTATCATTCTCTTCTGCCTTCTTTCTACGACTTTATCAGTTACACCATCTGAGGCACCACGCTTGCGCCTAGGTGTCTGAGGATCAGAAAGCGCATCGAGCATTGGTGACGTAATCTGGCCATCCGGGTAAATTGGTTCCATGATAGCACCTGTAGCAACAGACAATGGCTGAGGACCCAAATGACTTGCCATGAAAGGACCTGCCATGCGTGGATGCTGGGGCTCCAGGTACTGCTGTAACCAATGCGCTCCGGGGTTCAAACTGGGCGCAGCAGCCTCAATTACACTGCTCCCAACCGCACCCATGTTAGCTGGCAAGTCAATCGGATCCTTCAAATGCCCTTCAGCGACAACTCCAGCTTTCACCAGGAAATCCTCAAGTGTCATCTCCCCAAAGGTCGGCTGCCTCTCCCGCCTCCGCCGACTACCCTCCTCGCCACTTCTCTTCGGCGAATCCTGGATGCCCTTCCACACCTCGTCCACCGTCTTCTTGCTCAGGTCCGGAGGCATGGTGATGCTCCCCTGGCGAAGCAGGCCCGGGGCCGGCTCAGACTGGCCGGCGACGCCGCCGACAGGATCCACGCCGTCAGGAAACACGCTCTTGAGCAGCTCGTCGAGGTTCATACTAAGCAAAGGCTCTGTCAGCTGGCTCTGCACCTCATCGAGGGTAAGGCTGTACAGGGAACCTTGCCTCCCCAGGCCCTGCTGCGCCTGCCCGCGCTGCCCTGGGCCGGCATAGCCGCCGCCGCCACCGCCTCCTGCCTGCGACTGCGACGCCATTGCCTGAATCATGAACCGGCGGTCTCTTGGACTGGTCGCCCCTATGGGGACAAACACCTCGGGAACAACGGTGCCCAAAGCAGCCCCCTTTCCACCGGCAAAGACCCGGTCACAAGTCGCCGAACCGCAGATCCACGAGACGGCGCACTGCGGCAGCACGCGCCGGCGAACGACCCTCCTATGAGACAGTAGCATGTTTGCATCAGACAGAATCGCACACCCGTTCATGAACAGAGTGGCATGGGAAGGAAAACACGAGCACAGACGGGACGAGCGCGCAAGGAACGTTAACCCAACCTCGACTTGTCTTCCGGAGACGACGGCGACCAGCGGATTGGAGGCAAGTCTGGCGACCGGATCTCCGCCGCTCCGACCTCCCAGCTGGAGTCCGCGCCGAATTGAACGGGGCACCCGCGCGATTCCCGCCCGCCTGGCGCCGGATCAAGGCCCCGCGCGGCGGTCAGAGCTGGCTGAGGCTGAGGCTGGCGCCTGCCATTGGGGAAGGGAGGAGGAGGCGACGGCGGAGGCAGCCACGGTGGGAGTGGAAGTGGAGGAGAAGGAAGAAACTGACGGGAGGGCCCTGATGCGAAACCGTGGGCGACGGGGGGCAATGGGCCCACCAGAGGACGGAAATGGGCCTGGGTGTTTACGCACCCCCGCCTATCGGATAAAAAGTGCCGGATCCGGAGCGTGTCGGGTGCCAGTTTGAGCTTCCAACAAAGAAAACATTAACGATGCAAAGTGAGGTTTTTTTTGTCGATGCAAATGGAGCTGCTAGTACGATGTCGATGGGCTAAGAGCATCTCCAGCGGCAACTTGTAATTTTCCTTCCACTTACGTCCGCGAGTAGAAGGTGATCAGTCCGCAGACACGGATGCGGAAAACCGTCATTCAACCATAATAACCGCATACATTTCAAACTTTTTTTCAACAAATTGGATGAAATTCGTGATTAGATTTCATATAAATATGGGGATTTCTATTTTTGTGCCCTCAGTTACTTAGTATTCCTTAATTTTGCCCCATTCAGCTAGTGTCCCTCACTTCTGCTCTCCATCACTCGTCCCACACTCAAAAATATCCAAAACGGAGTGATTCCGTCGGGTCAATGTAGGTGTCCGTTACCTGGCGCATATACTGACGCATGGGGCATCCAGGACTCACATGTAATAGTGAAATATATAGACATGTAGGACACCTCAGGGCCTGTATGTCAGTGTCTGGTTTATTTGCAAAACGAAGGGTGAAATATAATGCCGTTAATGGGGGTCGAACACAGGAGCAACAATTGAATAGGCATCGTGCGAGCCATCTCAGCCGTGTGCGTCTGTGTCCTTATGGGCAGACCCTCGGCTATGACTTGATATTTTCTACGTTACACAAGGGCTCACGAATCAGTGACCCTGAAAAGATAGACCACGGCAGTGAAAAATACAGTAGATTTAGAGGTTCATATAAGATTAATAATGACCCGAGCGATCAAAAAAAGATTAATAATGACCCACAGGTATAGATTGTAGTCTTTTCGATAAATAAGAGTATTGAACCCAACGAGGAGCATAAGGAAATAACAAACGGTTTTCTACAAGGTATTCTCTGCAAGTACTGAAAGTAGCGGTAACAGATAGTTTTGTAGCAAGATAATTCGTAACAAGTAGCAAGTAACAGTAGTAACAAAGGGCAGCAAGGTAGTTCAATCCTTTTTATAGCAAAGGACAAGCCTGAAAGTTCTCTTATACAGAGTAGTAAGCAAAGCGTTCTCGAGGACACATGAGTATAGGTTCATACTAATCAAATGTACAAGTAACTGACCCTTATCAAGCTTTACACACATAGTGTTTTGATCTAAGATTGCAATTCTTCCATGTTTCCGCAGTAGCATATTGTTCCATGGAGCTAGGGTCCAAAATAGGAATCAACAAGTGTTTCCACGACTCTACCGCCCAGCCAATCCTGTTCCACTGAATCCCCTCCCTTTTTCATGGCCACATATCTTTATGGCTAAGGAGTGGGAAATCTTTCTCCTGTTACACAAATCAAATGTTTCATTTGGGAAAAGCCACCTCTTTCTCCACAAACAATGCCTTTGTCATTTGATCAAGTTTTTATCTGTTTGATAGGAACAACTTTGCTAAATATTGAGAACTCTCAGATAGAGTATTAGAATGAAAATACCATTAATTATATAAGGAAGAACCCAGGGTTCTAGCACATCTCCATTCCTAAGTCATGCAGGCCTCTTCACGACTCAAAGGAGAGTCCCATCCGAACATGTATAAAAATGATGAAAGGTGGCTTTGCCATTGAGGGAGTCCTGGATTATGGGGTCCTCGGGTGGGCTGTGTGATATGGGTAGGACTGATGGGTGGTGAAGATATAAGGTAGAAGGCCTTCCCCCATGTCCGGATGGGACTCTCCTTTGAGTGGATGGCAAGATTGGCGTCTGGGTGTATAGTTTCCTTCCTCTGTAAACCGACTCTGTACAACCCTAGGCCCCTCGGTATCTATATAAACTATAGGGTTTAGTCCGTAGAGGCTATCGGAATTCATATAGGCTAGACAGCTAGGGTTTAGCCATTACGATCTCGAGGTAGATCAACACTTATAGTCCATATACTCATCAAAGTCAATCAAGCAGGAAGTAGGGTTTTACCTCCATTAAGAGGGCCCAAACCTGGGTAAACTTCAGGTCCCCTTTGTCTCCTGTTACCTTTGATCCTTAGACACACAGTCCGGGACCCCCTACTCGAGATCGGCCGGTTTTGACACCGACATTGGTGCTTTCATTGAGAGTTCCACTATGTCATCGGCAGAAGGTTCGATGGCTCGTTCAATCGTCAACAACGATGCTGTTTCTGGGGAAACCTTCCTTCCCGGTCAGCTTTTTGTGTTTGGCGGCTTCGCTCTGCGTGCTAATTCGATTGGTCACCTCAAACAGATCGACAACTACGCCCCTGGTCATCAGATCAGATTCGGGAGCCTGAATTACGTTGCCGACATCCGAGGAGACCTGATCTTCGAAGGGTTCACGGCCTCGACAATTGTTCCTCTGCTCCAAGAGGAAAACCTATCGGACCCGTCACCATGCACCACTCAAGGACCAACTATCATCCCTGCCCTAGCCTTATATCCAGGGTAGACTACTTCATCCGAAGATGGGTATCTGAAACCCACCGGACTCTCTCCTACTATGGAACTTTTCTCCAGAGACCCGGAGGCAACTATGTCTTCGGCGAGCCTGGAATCAAGCAAGACCCTCCCTGTCATCGGGGAGCCGAACCCGCCTCAGGATGCAAACTCCAAACTATCAAGGTCTGAATCTAGTGAGCACAGCCTGGCAGAATCTGTCGTGCCTAGCCCTACAGGTCCTCGGTTCCCCGTCCGGCCTTCGCTCTTAAACGAGGCCTTGGACTTAATGCGATCCCTCACCATTACGGAAGTATCGCCTCCGAACTACACCCAACCAGGACTAGGGGCTGAGAGCAGGGAATTTTACATCCCACCCACCACCCACTTAATAGCCATTGTCGAGGATTTGACTGACATGCTAGACTACGCCTCTGAAGACATCGACGGTGTGGACGAAGATGTCGGAGACAAACAAAGCCAAGACCCGCCATTCACTAGGCATTGGACGACTACCTACACATATGATGTTTATATGGTGGATACACCCAAAGAGGACGACGAAGAAGGTAGGAAAGATCCGACCAAGGACAAGCCCGCTGAGGTACCACCAAAGCGTCGACGTTAGAGGCGCCGCTCAAAATCGCGTCGCAAAAAGGAAAGCGACACCGGCAGCGGAGAAAATAACACCCCGGGCGATGCCAAAAATCCCGAAGACCCGGTCGAGCCTGCGTCCGAGCAGGATGAATGGGAGGAGGGACAAGTCAACCCCGACGAGCCAGTCAGGAATGAGGACTCGGAAGATAGTAACTATCTACCGATCTCCGAGGATGACGTCAGCCTCGGCAACGAAGACTTCATCGTGCCAGAGGAACCCCTCGAGCAAGAGCGCTTTAAGCGTCAGCTAATCGCAACTGCGCAAAGCCTAAAGAAGAAGCAACAACAGCTCTAAAGCTGAACATGATACCCTCAATGGCAGATGGACCCAAGTCCTAGCTGGCAAAGAATACGGCCTCGAGCACCCAACAAAGAGTTATCCAAAGTGTCGGTTACTACCATAATTTGACGACGAGGCCCTTGAGCCAATACCGTCAAGATATGACCACACTGATGAACCAGACCGACCACCACGTGGGCGAGATAAAGCGGTTGCTTGTGCCGAACACCAACCCCTACCACCTCGCCGTCGAGGCAAAGAGGTAGCAGCTCCGGGCTATACCTACGACTTACGCTAGGACCTGGACAATAGAGTCGGTCAGGCCAAATCAATCTATGGATCGAGGGGGCGTGCCCCAACACGAGATGACGGTCATCAAGCCTAGCGCGACAAGCATAACCTCTCCCGGGCCGAAAACCGAATATGGATGTCATCCGAACTCCGTCACGACGTTGCCCGATACAGAGGCGCCGCACACCCCTTATGCTTTACCAATGAGGTAATGCAACACCAGTTCCCAGAAGGGTTTAAATCTGTAAACATTGAAGCATATGATAGAACGACCGATCCCGCGGTATGGATTGAGGACTTTCTTCTCCATATTCACATGGCTCGCGATGATGATCTCCATGCCATCAAATACCTCCCCTTAAAGCTGAAAGGACCAGCACGACACTGGTTAAACAGCCTCCTAGAGAACTCCATTGGTAGCTGGGAAGATCTGGAGGATGCCTTTAGAGACAGCTTTCAAGGTACCTATGTCTGGCCTCTGAACACCAATGACCTTAGTCATATAGTCCAGCAACCCGAAGAGTCAGCCCGCAAACTCTGGACTAGGTTCTGATACGGCTCCGTCGTATCTACTTTTCCAAACACGTTTGCCCTTGTTTTGGACTCTAACTTGCATGATTTGAATGGAACTAACCCGGACTGACGCTGTTTTCAGCAGAATTGCCATGGTGTTATTTATGTGCATAAACAAAAGTTCTCCGAATGACCTGAAACTTCATAGAACGTCTTTTTGGAAATAATAAAAAGTCCTTGCAAAAAATGAAGACCAGGGGGCCCACACCCTAGCCACGAGGGTGGGGGCGTGCCTGCCCCCCTAGGCGCGCCCCCTACCTCGTGGGCCCCCTGGAGCTCCTCTGACCTCAACTCCAACTCTATATATTTGCTTTCGGGGAGAAAAATAAAGGAGAAGGATTCATCACGTTTTACAATACGGAGCCGCCGCCAAGCCCTAAAACCTCTCGGGAGGGCTGATCTGGAGTCCGTCCGGGGCTCCGGAGAGGGGAATCCGTCGCCATCGTCATCATCAACCATCCTCCATCACCAATTTCATGATGCTCACTGCCGTGCGTGAGTAATTTCATCGTAGGCTTGCTGGACGGTGATGGGTTGGATGAGATTTATCATGTAATCGAGTTAGTTTTGTTAGGGTTTGATCCCTAGTATCCACTATGTTCTGAGATTAATGTTGCTATGACTTTGCTATGCTTAATGCTTGTCATTAGGGCCCGAGTGCCATGATTTCAGATCTGAACCTATTATGTTTTCATCAATATATGAGAGTTCTTGATCCTATCTTGCAAGTCTATAGTCACCTACTATGTGTTATGATTAGGCAACCCCGAAGTGACAATAATTGGGACCACTCCCGGTGATGACCGTAATTTGAGGAGTTCATGTATTCACCATGTGTTAATGCTTTGGTCTGGTACTCTATTAAAAGGAGGCCTTAATATCCCTTAGTTTCCACTAGGACCCCGCTGCCACGGGAGGGTAGGACAAAAGATGTCATGCAAGTTCTTTTCCATAAGCACGTATGACTATATTCGGAATACATGCCTACATTACATTGATGAATTGGAGCTAGTTCTGTGTCACCCTAGGTTATGACTGTTACATGATGAACCGCATCCAGCATAATTCTCTATCACCGATCCATTGCCTACGAGTTTTCCATATATTGTTCTTCGCTTATTTACTTTTCCGTTGCTATTGCTATCATCACTACAAAATACCAAAAACATTACTTTTGCTACCATTACTTTTGCTATCGTTACCACTATTATCCTATTACTTTGTTACTAAATACTTTGCTGCAGATGTTAAGTTTCCAGGTGTGGTTGAATTGACAACTCAGCTGCTAATACTTAAGAATATTCTTTGGCTCCCCTTGTGTCTAATCAATAAATTTGGGTTGAATACTCTACCCTCAAAAACTGTTGCGATCCCCTATACTTGTGGGTTATCAAGACTATTTTCTGGCGCCGTTGACGGGGAGCATAGCTCTATTCTTTGAGTCACTTGGGATTTATATCTGCTTATCATTATGAAGAACTTGAGAGATCCAAAAACCAAGATTTATCCCTCAACTACGAGGGGAGGTAAGGAACTGCCATCTAGCTCTGCACTTGATTCACCTTCTGTTTTGAGTAAGCTTGTGACACCTAAACCTGCTTCTGCTATTCATTCTGATATGTCGCATGTTATTGATGATGCCACTTCCGCTATACATGATACTTATGATGAAACTGCCTCTATGCTTGATACTACTATGCCACTTGGTGAATTTCTTGATGAACAACTTGCTAGGGTTAGAGAGAATGAAATTATTGAAACTGATAATATTGATGAAAGTGATGATGAAGACTCCCCCCCCTAATAAATATGAATTACCTGTTGTTCCTGAGGGTTATGTTCTGGATGAAGAATCTGCTAGAGCTATTTTAGCTTGCAATGATAGATATGATCTAAAGAGGTTATTAACTAAATGGAAGCAGCAATCCCTTAATGCTAGAATGAAACTGACCCTGCTTTTGCTACTTCACCTATCTGTGTTACCGATAAGGATTATGAATTCTCAGTTGATCCTGATATAATTACTTTGGTTGAATCTGATCCTTTTTATGGCTATGAATCTGAAACTGTTGTGGCACATCTTACTAAATTAAATAATATAGCCACCCTATTCACTAAAGATGAGAGAACTCGCTACTTTTATATCCTTAAAATATTTCCGTTCTCATTAAAGGGTGATGCTAAGATATGGTTTAATTCTCTTGATCATGGTTGTGTGCGTAGTCCCCATGATATGATTTATCACTTCTCTGCTAAATATTTCCCTGCTCATAAGAAACAAGCTGCTTTAAGGGATATATATAATTCTGTGCAAATTGAAGAGGAGAGTCTCCCACAAGCTTGGGGGAGGCTTCTCCAATTACTTAATGCTTTGCCTGATCATCCGCTTAAGAAAAATGAAACACTTGATATCTTTTATAATGGACTATCCGATGCTTCCAGAGATTACCTGGATAGTTGTGTTGGTTCTGTTTTCAGGGAAAGAACACCAGATGAAGCTAAAATTTTATTGAATAATATGTTGACTAATGAAAATAATTGGACACTTCCTGAGCCTATTCCTAAACCAACTCCGAAGAAGAGAGGTGTTCTATTTCTCAGTCCTGAAGATATGCAAGAGGCAAAGAAATCCATGAAAGAAAAGGGTATTAAAGGTGAAGATGTTAAGAATTTACCTCCTATTGAAGAAATACATGGTCTTGATAACCCGACACAGGTAGTAAAGGTAAATTCTCTCTATAGATATGATAAAGCTGAAATCCCACTTACTAAGTTTGCTAGCACATGCTTAGATGAGTTTGATAAATTTGTGGTTAAGCAAGAAGACTTCAATGCTTATTTTGGTAGAGAATTAAAACACAGTGCTGATATGCTTGAACACTTGGGTGATTATATGGCTAATGTCAAAGGTGAACTTAAACTTATTAGTAAACATGCTTCTATGGTTACCACTCAAGTAGAACAAGTACTTAAAGCTCAAAATGATTTGCTCAATGAATTGAATAATAAGAATAATGATTATGTTGTTAGAGTGGCTACTAGAACTAGTAGAATGACTCAGGAACCTTTGTATCCCGAAGGCCACCCTAAGAGAATTGAGCAAGATTCTCAGAGAAATAATGTAGATGCACCTAGTACTTCTAAAAGGAAGAAAAAGAAAAATGATAGGACTTTGCATGCTTCTAGTGAACCCATTACTGAAACAGCTGAGAATCCAAATGATATTTCTATTTCTGATGCTGAAACACAATCTGGTAATGAACTTGAAACTAGTGATAATGTTAATGATAATGTTCATGTTGATGCTCAACCTAGTAATGATAATGATATAGAAATTGAACCTGTTGTTGATCTTGATAACCCACAATCAAAGAATCAACGTTATGATAAGAAAGACTTTGTTGCTAGGAAACATGGTAAAGAAAGAGAACCACGGGTTCAGAAACCCATGCCTTTCCCTCTCAAACCATCCAAGAGAAAGGATGATGAGGATTTTGAGCGCTTTGCTAAAATGATTAGACCTATCTTTTTGCGTATGCGATTAACTGATATGCTTAAAATGAATCCTTATGCTAAGTACATGAAAGAAAATGTTGTTGGAAATATGCCCTAGAGGCAATAATAAATTAGTTATTATTATATTTCCTTGTTCATGATAATCGTTTATTATCCATGCTAGAATTGTATTGATAGGAAACTCAGATACATGTGTGGATACATAGACAACACCATGTCCCTAGTAAGCCTCTAGTTGACTAGCTCGTTGATCAATAGATGGTTACGGTTTCCTGACCATGGACATTGGATGTCATTGATAACGGGATCACATCATTAGGAGAATGATGTGATGGACAAAGACCCAATCCTAAGCCTAGCACAAAGATCATGTAGTTCGTATGCTAAAGCTTTTCTAAATGTCAAGTATCATTTCCTTAGACCATGAGATTGTGCAACTCCCGGATACCGTAGGAGTGCTTTGGGTGTGCCAAACGTCACAACGTAACTGGGTGGCTATAAAGGTACACTACGGGTATCTCCGAAAGTGTCTGTTGGGTTGGCACGAATCGAGATTGGGATTTGTCACTCCGTGTAAACGGAGAGGTATCTCTGGGCCCACTCGGTAGGGCATCATCATAATGTGCACAATGTGATCAAGGAGTTGATCACGGGATGATGTGTTACGGAACGAGTAAAGAGACTTGCCGGTAACGAGATTGAACAAGGTATCGGGATACCGACGATCGAATCTCGGGCAAGTATCGTACCGCTAGAAAAAGGAAATTGTATACGGGATTGATTAAGTCCTTGACATCGTGGTTCATCCGATGAGATCATCATGGAACATGTGGGAGCCAACATGGGTATCCAGATCCCGCTGTTGGTTATTGACCGGAGAGTCATCTCGGTCATGTCTGCATGTCTCCCGAACCCGTAGGGTCTACACACTTAAGGTTCGGTGATGCTAGGGTTATAGAGATATTAGTATGCAGTAACCCAAAAGTTGTTCGGAGTCCCGGATGAGATCCCGGACGTCACGAGGAGTTTCGGAATGGTCCGGAGGTAAAGAATTATATATAGGAAGTGCTATTTCGGCCATCGGGACAAGTTTCGGGGTCACCGGTATTGTACCGGGACCACCGGAAGGGTCCCGGGGGTCCACCGGGTGGGGCCACCTTCCCCGGGGGGCCACATGGGCTGTAGGTGGTGCGCCTTGGCCTATATGGGCCAAGGGCACCAGCCCCTAGAGGCCCATGCGCCAAAGGGACAAGAGGAGGGGAGAGTCCTAAAGGGGGAAGGCACCTCCGAGGTGCCTTGGGGAGGATGGACTCCTCCCCCCCCTTTGGCTGCACCCTTCCTTGGAGGAAGGGGCAAGGCTGCGCCTCCCCCCTCTCCCTTGGCCCTATATATAGTGGGGGGAAGGGAGGGCAACCATACCCAAGCCCTGGCGCCTCCCTCTCCCTCCCATGACACATCTCCCTCCTCCCGCAGCGCTTGGCGAAGCCCTGTTGGACTCCCGCTACTTTCACCACCACGCCGTCGTGCTGCTGGATCTCCATCAACCTCTCCTTCCCCCTTGCTAGATCAAGAAGGAGGAGACGTCGCTGCTCCGTACGTGTGTTGAACGCGGAGGTGCCGTCTGTTCGGCGCTAGGATCATCGGTGATTTGGATCACGACGAGTACGACTCCATCAACCCCGTTCTCTTGAACGCTTCCGCGCGCGATCTACAAGGGTATGTAGATCCACTCCTCCCTCATTGCTAGATGACTCCATAGATAGATCTTGGTGACACGTAGGAAAATTTTGAATTTATGCTACGTTCCCCAACAGTGGCATCATGAGCTAGGTCTATGCGTAGTTTCTATGCACGAGTAGAACACAAAGTAGTTGTGGGCGTTGATTTTGTTCAATATGCTTGCCGTTACTAGTATTATCTTGATTCGGCGGCATCGTGGGATGAAGCGTCCTGGGCCAACCTTACACGTACGCTTACGTGAGACCGGTTCCACCGACTGACATGCACTAGTTGCATTAGGTGGCTAGCGGGTGTCTGTCTTTCCCACTTTAGTCGGATCGGATTCGATGAAAAGGGTCCTTATGAAGGGTAAATAGCAATTGGCATATCACGTTGTGGTTTTTGCGTAGGTAAGAAACGTTCTTGCTAGAAACCCATAGCAGCCACGTAAAACATGCAAACAACAATTAGAGGACGTCTAACTTGTTTTTGCAGGGTATGCTATGTGATGTGATATGGCCAAAAGGATGTGATGAATGATATATGTGATGTATGAGATTGATCATATTCTTGTAATAGGAATCACGACTTGCATGTCGACGAGTATGACAACCGGCAGGAGCCATAGGAGTTGTCTTAATTTATTTATGACCTGCGTGTCAACATAAACGTCATGTAATTACTTTACTTTATTGCTAAAGCGTTAGCCATAGTAGTAGAAGTAATAGATGACGAGACAACTTCAAGAAGACACGATGATGGAGATCATGATGATGGAGATCATGGTGTCATGCCGGTGACAAGATGATCATGGAGCCCCAAGATGGAGATCAAAGGAGCTATATGATATTGGCCATATCATGTCACTATTATTTGATTGCATGTGATGTTTATCATGTTTTTGCATCTTGTTTACCTAGAACGACGGTAGTAAATAAGATGATCCGTCATTAAAATTTCAAGAAAGTGTTCCCCCTAACTGTGCACCGTTGCGACAGTTCGTTGTTTCGAAGCACCACGTGATGATCGGGTGTGATAGATTCTAACGTTCACATACAACGGGTGTAAGACAGATTTACACACGCGAAACACTTAGGTTGACTTGACGAGCCTAGCATGTGTACAGACATGGCCTCGGAACATAGAAGACCGAAAGGTCGAGCATGAGTCATATGGTAGATACGATCAACATGAAGATGTTCACCGATGATGACTAGTCTGTCTCACGTGATGATCGGACACGGCCTAGTTGATTCGGATCATGTAATCACTTAGATGACTAGAGGGATGTCTATCTAAGTGGGAGTTCACAAGATGAACTTAATTATCCTGAACATAGTCAAAAGGTCTTCGCAAATTATGTCATAGCTCGCGCTTCAGTTCTACTGTTTAGATATGTTCCTAGAGAAAATTTAGTTGAAAGTTGATAGTAGTAATTATGCGGACTAGGTCCGTAAACTGAGGTTTGTTGTGACGCCCCCAATTTGACCGTACACTAATCATACACGCAAACGTGTACGATCAAGATCAGGGACTCACAGGAAGATATCACAACACAACTCTACCAATAAAATAAGTCATACAAGCATCATATTACAAGCCAGGGGCCTCGAGGGCTCGAATACAAGAGCTCGATCATAGACGAGTCAGCGGAAGCAACAATATCTGAGTACAGACATAAGTTAAACAAGTTGCCATAAGATGGCTAGCACAAACTGGGATACGGATCGAAAGAGGCGCAGGCCTCCTGCCTGGGATCCTCCTAACTACTCCTGGTCGTCGTCAGCGGGCAGCACGTAGTAGTAGGCACCTCCGGTGTAGTAGGAGTCGTCGTCGACGGTGGCGTCTGGATCCTGGGCTCCAACATCTGGTTGCGACAACCAGGTAGAAGGGATAGGGGGAAAAGAGGGAGAAAGCAACCGTGAGTACTCATCCAAAGTACTTGCAAGCAAGGAGCTACACTACATATGCATGGGTAAATGTGTAAAGGGCCATATCGGTGGACTGAACTGCAGAAAGCCAGAATAAAAGGGGGATAGCTAATCCTGTCGAAGACTACGCTTCTGGCCACCTCCATCATGCAACATGTAGAAGAGAGTAGACTGAAGTCCTCCAAGTAGCATCGCATAGCATAATCCTAACCGATGATCCTCCCCTCGTCGCCCTGTGAGAGAGCGATCACCGGTTGTATCTAGCACTTGAAAGGGTGTGTTTTATTAAGTATCCGGTTCTAGTTGTCATAAGGTCAAGGTACAACTCCAAGTCGTCCTGTTACCGAAGATCACGGCTATTCAAATAGATTAACTTCCCTGCAGGGGTGCACCACATAACCCAACACGCTCGATCCCATTTGGCCGGACACACTTTTCTGGGTCATGCCCGGCCGCGGAAGATCAACACGTCGCAGCCCCACCTAGGCACAACAGAGAGGCCAGCACGCCGGTCTAAACCTAAGCGCACAGGGGTCTGGGCCCATCGCCCATAGCACACCTGCACTTTGCGTACGCGGCCGAAGAGCAGACCTAGCAACCTCCATTACAAAGGAAGTCACGTTACGCGGTCCAAACCGGTGCGCGCCGCTCAGTCGCTGGCGTCACGAAGTGCTTCAGCTGATACCACGACGTCGAGTGCCCATAACTGTCCCCGCGTAGATGGTTAGTGCGTATAGACCAAATGGCCAGACTCGGATCAAATACCCAGATCTCGTTAAGCGTGTTAAGTATCCGCGAACGCCGACCAGGGTCAGGCCACCTCTCTCCTAGGTGGTCTCAACCTGCCCTGTCGCTCCGCCTCAAAGTAACCGTCAAGGGCCGTCGGGAACCCAGGCCCACCTCTACCGGGATGGAGCCACCTGCCCCTTCAGCCCCCATCTCCGAACAGTACCATAAGTAATGTAACTATGTAAAGTATATAGTATATGCCTGTGATCACCTCCCGAAGTGATCACGGCCCAGTAGTATAGCATGGCAGACGGACAAGAGTGTAGGGCCACTGATGGAACACTAGCATCCTATACTATGCAGTAGGATAGCAGGTAATGGTAACAACAGTAGTAGCAAGGACAGGCTATGCATCAGGATAGGAATAACGGAAAGCAGTAACATGCTACACTACTCTAATGCAAGCAGTATAGAGAAAAGAGTAGGCGATATCTGGTGATCAAAGAGGGGGCTTGCCTGGTTGCTCTGGCAAGAGAGAGGGGTCGTCAACATCGTAGTCGTACTGGGTAGCAGCGGCGTCGGTCTCGTAGTCTATCAGAAAGAATAGGGGGGAGAAACAATGAATATAATGCAAACAGATGCATAATGATGCATGACAAGACAAATAGCGGTGCTAGGGGTGCCCTAACGCGGTATGAGGTGGTACCGGTGAAGGGGGGGAAACATCCAGGAAAATGTCCCCGGTGTTTCGCGTTTTCAGACAGACGAATCGAAGGGGGAGAAAGTTGTGTGTTTTCTATGCTAGGGATGCGTGGCGGACGAACGGGCTGCGTATCCGGAATCGTCTCGACGTTCTGAGCAACTTTCATGTACAAAGTATTTTCATCCGAGCTACGGATTATTTTATATTAATTTATAAAGATTTAATCATTATTGGAATTATCTTATTAATTTAATTAGAAAAAGCTATTATGATGTCAGCGTGATGTCATCATGAAGTCAGCAGGGTCAAAGGTGGACTAGGTCAAATTGACGTGCGGGTCCCATTCGTCGTAGGCTCAGGCTAACTAATCAGTGTTAATTAGCTTAATTACTAGATTAGGTTAACCCATTTAATTAGTTTAGTTAAATAGGATTAATGAACTTAATTAATTTAGTTAGTTAATTAATTAATTATTTAACATTTTTATTTACTTATTATTTATTTTTTTATATCTATTTTTAACCTTTTTTATCGTTCTGGGGCGGGCCCCCCTTGTCATTGGCCCATAGGGGTCCAGCGGGCTAACGGGCGCGGTTGCTGGGGCGAAGCCCCGTGAGCGTGTGGGCATGCGGGCGCCAATTGGGCGAGCCCGGGCGCAGGCCGATGGGGCACCGCGGGGCGAACGCCGGCAGCGGGCGAGCAAGGGCCGACGGTAGTGAGCGCGCGAGCGCATGGCGGCCGCGGAGTGCGGGCAGGGGAGCCCGGGGGTGCGGCGACGCGGGGCAGGACGCGCCCAGGGCGGCGATGCACGCTGGGGGCCGAGGCGCAGGTCGCGGGTGGCGCAGCATGCAAGTGCGGCGCGACGGCGGCCACGGGATGCAGCGGGCGAGCACGGTGACGGCGGCGCGCGCGCATAGAGGAGGAGAGGGAGGAAGAGGGAGGCAGTGGCTCACATAGGAGCGGGAGGGGTCATGGCAGCGGGCTCGGGAAGGTGGCGGCAGGGTCGCCGGCGATGGGGGCGGCAGAGGGAGGCACCGTTCGGGGAAGCAGCCAGCGTCGGGGTCGAGCGGCACCGGGCTCGGGGCGTTCTAGCTGGGAGGAGGACGAGCAGGCGACGATGACGGTGGGTGGCTCCGGCGAAGCAGTGGCGGGACGAGGCATCGGCGGTGTGCGGCGGTGGCGGCGCCCTGGGCGCGGCTCAGATCCAGTCGGGGAGGTCGAGGTGGAGGACGGGGCGCCAGGGCATCGAGTGATGCCGGTGACGGCGAGGGGCGACAGAGCGCCGCAGGCAGCGGTCGGCGTCGAGGGCGAGGCCCTGGATCCAGAAGGGATCGGGCAGAGGAGGGCAAGGGGATCGGGGGTGGGGGGGGGGGTTGTGCGATCGTGGGAGGGTGGCGGCGCCAGGAGGGGAGCGAGGGGAGAGATGGGTGGAGTGCTAGGGTTCGGTGCCCCCAGGGAGTTATAGGCCAGGGGAGGGAGTGGGCCGGCTTGGCAGGCCACTGGCTGGGCCGAGGCCTAGTGGGGGGTCCTTTTTTTGTATATTCTTTTCTGTTTTTATTTTATTTTTCTTTTCTGTTTTCTATTATAGTTTTTAATAGTTTTCAGTTTTGTAAATTTATAAGACCAGTACCTAAATGGAGGTTGTAAATTAGACCACTTCCATAATATATTTTGGTATTTTTAAAATATTTAGTTCGCATTTTTATAAATTTCAAAAGGGCATTTATAATAGGTTTAGCTGTTGTTTTAATTATCTTAGTGCATTGGAATAATTTATAGAAGTTTGGTTTCTTCACCATAATTACCTATGCAATATTTGGTTCACTCCGAACATTTTAGTTCTAATATTTCAAAAGTTTTATTGTTTGCTTGATTTTGAATTTGAATTTGAATCGGTTTCGGACTGACGCGAGATTAGCAACTGTAATCGAACTGACGTGGCATCATTAGCAGAGGGTTGTTGTAGCTTAATTACCCGGGCGTCACATTTGTCCTCATTGCTTCATAGAAGGCTTATGTCCTTAATGAACCGCTCAGTGTGCTGAACCTCGAACGTTGTCTATGGATGTTGCGAACATCTGACATACACATTTTGATAACTACGTGATAGTTCAGTTAAACGGCTTAGAGTTGAGGCACCGAAGACGTTTTGAAACGTCGCGAAACATATGAGATGTTTCGAGGGCTGAAATTGCGATTTTAGGCTCGTGCCCACGTCAAGAGGTATAAGACCTCTGACGATTTTCTTAGCCTGCAAACTAAGGAGAAAAGCTGTATTGTTGAGCTTGTGCTCAGATTGTCTGAGTACAACAATCGCTTGAATCGAGTGGGAGTTGATCTTCCAGATGAGATAGTGATGTTTCTCCGAAGTCATTACCACCAAGCTGCTAGAGCTTCGTGATGAACTATAATATATCAGGGACATATATGATGATCCTTGAGATATTCGCGATGTTTGACACCACAAAAGTAGAAATCAAGAAGGAGCATCAATTGTTGATGGTTGGTGAAACCACTAGTTTCAAGAAGGGCAAGGGCAAGAAGGGATACTTCATGAAACTGCAATTCAGCTGCTGCTCTAGTGAAGAAACCCAAGGTTGAACCCAAACCCGAGACTAAGTGCTTTTGTAATAAGGGGAACAGCCACTGGAGCAGAATTACCCTAGATACTCGGTAGATGAGAAGGCTGGCAAGGTCGATAGAAGTATATTGGATATACATTGTGTTGATGTGTACTTTACTAGTACTCCTAGTAGCACCAGGGCATTAGATACCGGTTCGGTTGCTAAGTGTTAGTAACTCGAAATAAAAGCTACGGAATAAACGGAGACTAGCTAAGGTGAGATGAAGATATGTGTTGGAAGTATTTCCAAGGTTGATCAAATATCGTACGCTCCCTCTACCATCGAGATTGGTGTTTGCGTTGAGCATAGACATGATTGGATTATGTCTATCGCAATACGGTTATTCATTTAAGGAGAATAATGGTTACTCTGTTTATTTGAATAATACCTTCAATGGCCTTACACCTAAAATGAATGGTTTATTGAATCTCGATCGTAGTGATACACATGTTCATGCCAAAAGATAGTAATGATAGTACCACCTACTTGTGGCACTGCCACGTAAGTCATATCGGTATAAAACGCATGAAGAAGCTCCATGTTGATGGATCTTTGGGCTCACTCGTTTTGAAAAGTTTGAGACATGCGAACCATGTCTATTGGTATATATGCATGAAGAAACTCCATGCAAATGGACCGTTTTGTACTCACTTGATTTTGAATCACTTGAGACATGCAAATCATACCACATGGGCAAGATGACTGAAAGCCTCGGTTTCATTAAAATGGAACTAGAAAGCAACTTGTTGGAAGTAATACATTTTGATGTGTGCAGTCCAATGAGTGCTGAGGCATGTAGTGGATATCGTTATGTTCTTACTTCACAGATGATTTGAGTAGATGTTGAGTATATTTACTTGATGAATCACGAGTCTGAATTATTGAAAGGTTCAAGTAATTTCAGGGTGAAGTTGAAAGATCGTCATGACAAGAGGATAAAAGATCTATGATATGATCATAGAGATGAATATCTGAATTACGAGTTTGGCACAGAATTAAGACATTGTGGAAATTGTTTCACAACTGATACAGCCTGGAACACCATAGTGTGATGGTGTGTCCGAACATCATAACTGCACCCTATTGGATATGATGCATACCATGATGTCTCTTATCGAATTACCACAATAGTTTATGGGTTAGGCATTAGAGACAACCGCATTCACTTTAAATAGGGCACCACGTAATTCCGATGAGATGACACCGTATGAACTATGGTTTAGAGAAACCTAAGCTGTCATTTCTTAAAAGTTTGGGGCTGCGACGCTTATGTGGAAAAGTTTCAGGCTGATAAGCTCGAACCCAAAGCGGATAAATGCATCTTCATAGGACACCCAAAACAGTTGGGTATACCTCCTGTCTCAGATCCGAAAGCAATAAGGGATTGTTTCTAGAATCGGATCCTTTCTCGAGAAAAAGTTTCTCTCGAAAGAATTGAGTGGGAGGATGGTGGAGACTTGATGAGGTTATTGAACCGTCTCTTCAACTAGTGTGTGGCAGGGCACATGAAGTTGTTCCTGTGGCACCTACACCAATTGAAGTGGAAGCTTATGATAGTGATCATGAAACTTCAGATCAAGTCACTAACAAACCTCGTGGGATGACAAGGATGTGTACTACTTCAGAGTGGTGCGTAATCCTGTCTTGGAAGTCATGTTGCTAGACAACAATGAACCTACGAGCTATGGAGAAGCGATGGTGGGCCCGGATTCCGATAAATGGCTCGAGGCCATAAAATCCGAGAGAGGATCCATGTATGAAAACAAAGTGTAGACTTTGGCAGAACAGCTCGATGGTCGTAAGGCTGTTGAGTGCAGATGGATTTTAAAAGGAAGACGGACAATGATGGTAAGTATCACCATTAAGAAAGCTCGACTTGTCGTTAAGATGTTTTCCGACAAGTTCAAGGAGTTGACTATGATGAGACTTTCTCACTCGTAGCGATGCTAAGAGTCTGTTGGAATTATATTAGCTATTACTGCATTATTTATGAAATCTTGCAGATAGGATGTCAAAACATTGTTTCCTCGACGTTTTTTTGAGGAAAGGTTGTATGTGATACAAACCGGAAGGTTTTGTCAATCCTGAAAGATGCTAATAAGTACGCAAAGCTCCAGCAATCCTTCTAAGGACTGGAGTAAGCATCTCGGAGTTGGAACGTATGCTTTCATGATGATCAAAGATTTTGGGTTTATACAAAGTTTATGAGAAACTTGTATTTCCAAAGAAGTGAGTGGGAGCACTATAGAATTTCTGATGAATATATGTTGTTGACATATTGTTGATCAGAAATGATGTAGAATTTCTGGAAAGCATATAGGGTTATTTGGAAAGTGTTTTTCAATGGAAAGCCTGGATTAAGCTACTTGAACATTGAGCATCAAGATCTATAAGGATAGATCAAAACGCTTAATGGTACTTTCAAATGAGCACATACCTTGACATGATCTTGAAGGTGTTCAAGATGGATCAGTCAAAGAAGGAGTTCTTGCCTGAGTTGTAAGGTATGAAGTTAAGACTTAAAGCTCGACCACGGCAGAATAGAGAGAAAGGATGAAGGTCGTCCCCTATGCTTTTATCATAGGCTCTCTACAGTATGCTATGCTGTGTACCGCACCTGAAGTGTGCCTTGCCATGAGTCAGTCAAGGGGTACAAGAGTGATCCAAGTATGGATCACAGGACAGCGGTCAAAGTTATCCTTAGTAACTAGTGGACTAAGGAATTTTCTCGATTATGGAGGTGGTAAAAGAGTTCGTCGTAAACGGTTACGCCGATGCAAACTTTACACTAATCCAGATTATTCTGAGTAGTAGACTGGATACGTATAATGGAGCAACAATTTAGAATAGCTCCAAGTAGAACAGTTATTTGGAATAGCTCCAAATGTAGCGTAGTAGTTGCATCTACAAGATGACATAGAAATTTGCGAAGTACATACGAATCTGAATGTTTCAGACCCGTTGACTATAACATCTCTCACAAGCATAACATGATCAAACCCAGAACTCATCGAGTGTTAATCACATGGTAATGTGAACTAGATTATTGACTCTAGTAAACTCTTTGGGTGTTAGTCACATGGGGATGTGACCTTGAGTGTTAATCACATATCGATGTGAACTGGATTATTGACTCTAGTGCAAGTGGGAGACTGTTGGAAATATGCCCTAGAGGCAATAATAAATTGGTTATTATTATATTTCCTTGTTCATGATAATCGTTTATTATCCATGCTAGAATTGTATTGATAGGAAACTCAGATACATGTGTGGATACATAGACAACACCATGTCCCTAGTAAGCCTCTAGTTGACTAGCTCGTTGATCAATAGATGGTTACGGTTTCCTGACCATGGACATTGGATGTCATTGATAACGGGATCACATCATTAGGAGAATGATGTGATGGACAAAGACCCAATCCTAAGCCTAGCACAAAGATCATGTAGTTCGTATGCTAAAGCTTTTCTAAATGTCAAGTATCATTTCCTTAGACCATGAGATTGTGCAACTCCCGGATACCATAGGAGTGCTTTGGGTGTGCCAAACGTCACAACGTAACTGGGTGGCTATAAAGGTACACTACGGGTATCTCCGAAAGTGTCTGTTGGGTTGGCACGAATCGAGACTGGGATTTGTCACTCCGTGTAAACGGAGAGGTATCTCTGGGCCCACTCGGTAGGGCATCATCGTAATGTGCACAATGTGATCAAGGAGTTGATCACGGGATGATGTGTTACGGAACGAGTAAAGAGACTTGCCGGTAACGAGATTGAACAAGGTATCGGGATACCAACGATCGAATCTCGGGCAAGTATCGTACCGCTAGACAAAGGGAATTGTATACGGGATTGATTAAGTCCTTGACATCATGGTTCATCTGATGAGATCATCATGGAACATGTGGGAGCCAACATGGGTATCCAGATACCGCTATTGGTTATTGACCGGAGAGTCATCTCGGTCATGTCTGCATGTCTCCCGAACCCGTAGGGTCTACACACTTAAGGTTCGGTGACGCTAGGGTTATAGAGATATTAGTATGCGGTAACCCGAAACTTGTTCGGAGTCCCAGATGAGATCCCGGACGTCACGAGGAGTTCCGAAATGGTCCGAAGGTAAAGAATTATATATAGGAAGTGCTATTTCGGCCATCGGGACAAGTTTCGGGGTCACCGGTATTGTACCGGGACCACCGGAAGGGTCCCGGGGGTCCACCGGTTAGGGCCACCTGCCCCGGGGGGCCACATGGGCTGTAGGGGGTGCACCTTGGCCTATATGGGCCAAGGGCACCAGCCCCTAGAGGCCCATGCGCCAAAGGGACAAGAGGAGGGGAGAGTCCTAAAGGGGGAAGGCACCTCCGAGGTGCCTTGGGGAGGATGGACTCCTCCCCCCCTTGGCCGCACCCTTCCTTGGAGGAAGGGGCAAGGCTGCGCCTCCCCCCTCTCCCTTGGCCCTATATATAGTGGGGGGAAGGGAGGGCAACCATACCCAAGCCCTGGCGCCTCCCTCTCCCTCCCATGACACATCTCCCTCCTCCCGCAGCGCTTGGCGAAGCCCTGTTGGACTCCCGCTACTTCCACCACCACGCCGTCGTGCTGCTGGATCTCCATCAACCTCTCCTTCCCCCTTGCTGGATCAAGAAGGAGGAGACATCGCTGCTCCATACGTGTGTTGAACGCGGAGGTGCCGTCCGTTCGGCGCTAGGATCATCGGTGATTTGGATCACGACGAGTACGACTCCATCAACCCCGTTCTCTTGAACGCTTCCGCGCGCGATCTACAAGGGTATGTAGATCCACTCCTCCCTCGTTGCTAGATGACTCCATAGATAGATCTTGGTGACACGTAGGAAAATTTTGAATTTATGCTACGTTCCCCAACAAATGTTACTAATAAAAGAAAGATACCGGAAGCTGAAATTTCCACCATGCTTGCTAATTATAGTTTTAAGGGTGGAATACCAAAGAAACTTGGAGATCGAGGAGTACCCACTATACCATGCTCCATTAAAAGAAACTATGTTAAAACTGCTTTATGTGATCTTGGAGCCGGTGTTAGTGTTATGCCTCTCTCTTTATATCGTAGACTTCATTTGAATAAGTTGACACCTACTGAAATATCTTTGCAAATGGCTGATAAATCAACTGCTATACCTGTCGGTATTTGTGAGGATGTGCCTGTTGTGGTTGCAAACGTTACTATTTTAACGAACTTTGTTATTCTTGATATTCCCGAGGATGACAGTATGTCCATTATTCTTGGAAGACCCTTTTTGAATACTGCAAGGGCTGTTATTAATTTCAACAAAGGCAATGTCACTTTTCATGTTAATGGTAATGAGCATACGGTACACTTTTTGAGGAAACAACCTCAAGTCCACAATATCAATTCTGTTGGAAAAATTCCATCAATTATTTTTGGAGGTTTTGAATTTCCTCTTCCTACTGTCAAGAAGAAATATGATATTCTTATTGTTGGAGATGTGCATATCCCCGTTGAGGTAACCTAGTGTTATTCGAAAACTCTCCGGTTTCATGTTATTCGGAATGAGTTTGTTAACAAGACTTGATCAACCTTGTTAATGGATTCCTTTTGATGATCATGAGATGGATGAAGTTAGAAAGCACAAACCCGTGTACCCTCCTTTTACTTTATGTTATTTATATTAAATAAAATAAAAATAGTTTTTTTGTCTCTTACCTGAATTATCTATGCAATATAAAAATACCCCGAAAATAAAAGTTCTCCAAATGCCCTGAAATTTAAATATGATTTTTTCTGAAATATTTGAGAATATTTGGCACTGAGAACACAACATGGGGGGCATCCACCTGGCCACGAGGGTGGAGGGCACGCCCTACCCCCCTGGGCGCGCCCCCTGCCTCGTGGGCCCACGGTGGCCCTCCTCCACTTATTCTTGCACCCACACACTCCTTCCTCCCACAAACACCATTATCCAGTTCAAACCCGAGTCCAAGCTCATTTTGCTGTGATTTTCGATCTCCTTGCTCAAATCACCTCTCACAAAACTGCTTTAGGGGATTCTTCCTTGGTATGTGACTCCTCCATTGGTCCAATTAGTTTTTGTTCTAGTGCTTTATTCATTGCATATTTTTGCTGCTTAGCTGACCATGTTCTTGAGCTTGCATGTCAAATTTATATGGTTCCAAGTAGTTTTGATGCATGATATAGGCACTAGGCACTTGTATGAGTAGTTGCTATCAATTTTGTTGAGTTTGGTTCACTTTTATTTTGAAGTTACTAAAAATTTCAGAATTTTTCAGAAAATAATGAAGAGATTTTTGAGGGGCTCATCGAGCCGAAGCTCGAAGGAAAAGCAAAATGAAGAAGCAGAGAGGCCCAAATATAATCTGCCTCGCAGCGCGGAGGTACGGCCGTGTGAATGGCCTTCCGATGATTTCTTGAGAGCAGCTGGGATTTATGATGATTTTTATGAATTGGCTGAGAATGCAGGCCTCACTGCCTTCCTCCACGACCAATGCGAACAGTATCTCTTACTCACCAATATTTTTGTGCAAAACTTTCATTTCCATGCTAGGAGCTCACCACCTACGGTGGAGTTTTATTTATATGATGAGCATAAGGAGATGTCACTTTATGATTTTTGTCGGGTTTGTTTGATCCCTTTCGAGGGCACAATAGAGGAACCACATCACGACGATGTGGATGGGTTTATTGACACCATCACTATAGGGGAAACGAGGAAGGTGTAGGATCAAAAGTATGTCTAGAGGGGGGGTGATTAGACTAGTTGACCAAATAAAAACTTATCCTTTTCCCAATTTTAGTTCTTGGCAAATTTTAGCTACTTTGGACAAGTCAAGCAATCTTAACACAATTCAAGCAAGCATGCAAAGAGTATATGAGCAGCGAAAAGTAAAGCATGCAACTTGCAAGAATGTAAAGGGAAGGGTTTGGAGGATTCAAACGCAATAGGAGACATGGATGTTTTTGTCGTGGTTCCGATAGGTGGTGCTATCATACATCCACGTTGATGGAGACTTCAACCCACGAAGGGTAACGGTTGCGCGAGTCCACGGAGGGCTCCACCCACGAAGGGTCCACGAAGAAGCAACCTTGTCTATCCCACCATGGCCGTCGCCCACGAAGGACTTGCCTCACTAGCGGTAGATCTTCACGAAGTAGGCGATCTCCTTGCCCTTACAAACTCCTTGGTTCAACTCCACAATCTTGTCGGAGGCTCCCAAGTGACACCCAGCCAATCTAGGAGACACCACTCTCCAAGAAGTAACAAATGGTGTGTTGATGATGAACTCCTTGCTCTTGTGCTTCAAATGATAGTCTCCCCAACACTCAACTCTCTCTCACAGGATATGGATTTGGTGGAAAGAAGATTTAAGTGGAAAGCAACTTGGGAAGGCTAGAGATCAAGATTCATATGGTAAGAATGGAATATCTTGGCCTCAACACAAGTGTAGGTAGTTCTCTCTCAAAAAAAGTAAGTTGGAAGTGTAGGTTTGTTCTGATGGCTCTCTCCACGAATGAAGAGGTAGTGTAGGGGTATATATAGCCTCCACACAAAATCTAACCGTTACACACAACTTGCCAATCTTGGTGGGACCGAATAGTTAAACTCGGTCGGACCGATTCAGCAAAGCTAGTGACCGTTAGGGTTTTTGGTGGGACCGACATGCAACTCGGTAGGACCGATATGATTAGGATTAGGGCATAACATAATCTCGGTGAGACCGATTACACAAACTCGGTGAGACCGATTTTGGTAATAAGCTAACCAGAGAGTTGGTCAGGTAAACTCCCTGGGACCGATCGCTCATTTCGTGAGACCGAAACGTTACGAAGGGAAAACAGAGAGTTTACATTGCAATCTCGGTGGGACCGATCGCTCATCTCGGCAAGACCGAAATGTTATGAAGGGAAACAGAGAGATTACAATCCCATCTCGGTGAGACCGAGATCCCTATCGGTGAGACCGATTTGCCTAGGGTTTGTGGCAGTGGCTATGGCATTTGAAACTCGGTGGCGCCGGATACAAAGAATCGGTGGGGCCGAGTTTGACTTTTGGTTTAGGTCATATGTGGATGTGAGAAAGTAGTTGAGGGTTTTGGAGCATATTACTAAGCATTTTGAGCAAGAGCCTCATTAAGCAACACCTCATCCCTCCTTGATAGTATTGGCTTTTCCTATAGACTCAATGTGATCTTGGATCACTAAAATAGAAAATGTAGAGTCTTGAGATTGGAGCTTGAGCCAATCCTTTGTCCTTAGCATTTTGAGGGGTCCACTTTTCTCATCCATGCCATGCCAATCATTGAGCTTTCCTGAGATATTCATCTTGAAATGGCATTAGCTCAATGAGCTATATGTTGTTAGGAATTACCAAAACCACCTAGGGATAGTTGCACTTTCAATCTCCCCCTTTTTGGTAATTGATGACAACATATAGATCAAAGCTTGGACAAATGATAGTAAGAGTGAAAAACATTGTCGCTTTGGGAAGTATGTGAAAAGCAAGAGCTCCCCCTAAATTTGTGCATAGTTTAAGATTTGCTTTGGACTGTAAATGCACAATGAGTTAGGATCATGGGTTACTCTTCCACGTCACATACATCTTGGTGGAGCGCTCAAAATGATAATAATTAAATACATGCACTCATCACCAAGCAAAGTGAATGATCATATAAAAGGATAATGTCATCCAACAAGCATTAAGGTAGCATATGATCAAACACATGATCATCCAAGTATCACACACAAGCATAAATTATCGTAAACAAGCAAATAAGCAAAGTTTAACCACCAAACAAAAAGAGAGAATAAAAAGCAACACTCTCTCTCGAAGCCTATGATCTATACATTTTCTCCCCCTTTGGCAACAAGTTACCAAAAAGTTAATAAAAATGCATAGTGCTAGATCGACTCTCAGGCTTGGTCTTTAGGTGGTGGTGTAGATAACACGCCAAGGACGAAGGCATCAGTTGATGTAGATGGAGCTGGTGGAGTGGGTGCTGGAGCTGGTGGCACTGAAGTTGTAGCTGGTGCAGATGAAGTTGCTCCGGTGTTTGTAACAGGCACTGCAGCAGATCTCTGTCCTCTGGGCACTCTAGCAAATGCATCAGTGGTAATCGTGCCCTTCTTCTCCTGCACTTCATCCTGAAGTTGCTCAACGACTGACTGGATCTCGGTGACCTTCACATCTAAATCATAGAACTTCTGTTCCACGATCCTCTCCAAGCTCTCCTGGTTTTGAGTCAGGGTGGCCAATCCCTTCTCAATCCTCAGAGTGGAGGTAATCAAGTAGCCAAGCTGATCTTGCTTGCTCTTCAGAAGATACTGAGATGCCTCATCAGTGGTTGGCATCTTTGCAGCCTTTTCAGCCCTTGCCTTCTCCCTCTTTGCTTGTGCTTGCACAGAAGATGGTTCATTTTCATCCATCACCACAGTGTTGTCCTCAAAGTCTGGTTAGATGGGCATGTGTTCCTTGTCCAGGAGATATGTGCCAGTGCCCATCTTGGAGTTGATTAGCTCCTGGAAATCTGTGGGGCATACCCACAACTCCTCTTTTGATCTGCATCTGTTCTCTTAATGGTTTCCACAATTAGGCTCATGACTTTGAACTTTTGAGGCACATCAAATATGTGAAGCAGGTTGATTGCATGGCCTCTGATCATCTTGTGATCACCTGACTTTGGCAGAAGAGTGTGCTTGAGGATCTAGTTGATTGTTGGCAAACCTGATAGAAGGTAATATACTGATCCAAACTTGTGTGTCTCAAGAGCAGCATCTGGGATCTCTTTGTACATATGTGCCATGGTGTTGTGATCCTTCTTCTTCTTGGCATAGACATCCAAGTCATCTTCACTCTCCTCAGGAGCATTAATCAATTTTGCCCATTCTTCAACCGTTGACTGGTACCTAGTACCTTCAGACATCCAGACAATCCCTCCATCTGGGTAGAAATGAGCTGTGGAGTAGAACTGCATAATAAGCTCATCATTCCACTTCGTGAGCTTCTGAGTTACAAACTCATCGTCTCCACATGCCTTGAAGCTGTCATATACACCAGGGAAGTGATCCTCATTTTTCTCAATGAATTTCCAATCAACCCATCTCATGTCACACACTATGGGCTTCTTGTCAAGTAAAATAGTCTCATAGAAGTCCTGTTCTTCCTTTGTATGGAACCTGTAGTCCACAGCAGTCCTTCTCCTGGTGGCATATGGATCAAACTCTCTCCATAGCCTTAAACCTGAATCCTTCCTGATTTTCATATTCTCTACAACTGGATGAGCATCATTGTGATCTGGAATTTTGGGCTTCAACTTCCTCAGAACAACAGAATCATATTCTTCTTCAGCAGCTTGTGTTGGAAATATGCCCTAGAGGCAATAACAAATTAGTTATTATTATATTTCATTGTTCATGATAATCGTTTATTATCCACGCTAGAATTGTATTGATAGGAAACTCAGATACATGTGTGGATACATAGACAACACCATGTCCCTAGTAAGCCTCTAGTTGACTAGCTCGTTGATCAATAGATGGTTACAGTTTCCTGACCATGGACATTTGATGTCGTTGATAACGGGACCACATCATTAGGAGAATGATGTGATGGACAAGACCCAATCCTAAGCCTAGCACAAGATCGTGTAGTTCGTATGCTAAAGCTTTTCTAATGTCAAGTATCATTTCCTTAGACCATGAGATTGTGCAACTCCCGGATACCGTAGGAGTGCTTTGGGTGTGCCAAACATCACAACGTAACTGGGTGGCTATAAAGGTGCACTACGGGTATCTCCGAAAGTGTCTGTTGGGTTGGCACGAATCGAGACTGGGATTTGTCACTCCGTGTAATGGAGAGGTATCTCTGGGCCCACTCAGTAGGACATCATCATAATGTGCACAATGTGACCAAGGAGTTGATCACGGGATGATGTGTTACGGAACGAGTAAAGAGACTTGCCGGTAACGAGATTGAACAAGGTATCGGGATACCGACGATCGAATCTCGGGCAAGTACTATACCGCTAGACAAAGGGAATTGTATACGGGATTGATTGAATCCTTGACATCGTGGTTCATCCGATGAGATCATCGTGGAGCATGTGGGAACCAACATGGGTATCCAGATCCCGCTGTTGGTTATTGACCGGAGAGTTGTCTCGGCCATGTCTGCATGACTCCCGAGCCCGTAGGGTCTACACACTTAAGGTTCGATGACGCTAGGGTTATAGGGAAAGTATGTACGCGGTTACCGAATGTTGTTCGGAGTCCCGGATGAGATCCCGGACGTCACGAGGAGTTCCGGAATGGTCCGGAGGTAAAGATTTATATATGGGAAGTCCCGTTTTGGTCACCGGAAAAGTTTCGGGTGCTATCGGTAACGTACCGGGACCACCGGGAGGGTCCCGGGGGTCCACCAGGTGGGGCCACCAGCCCTAGAAGGCTGCGTGGGCCAAGTGTGGGAGGGGACCAGCCCCAGGTGGGCTGGTGCGCCCCCCCACCAAGGCCCAAGGCGCAAGGGAGAGTGGGAGGGGGCAAACCCTAGGTCCAGATGGGCCTTAAGGCCCACCCTAGGTGCGCCCCCTCTCTCCCCCCTTGGCCGCCACCCTAGATGGGTTTTGGGGCTGCCGCCACCCCTAGGGAGGGAACCCTAGATGGGGGCGCAGCCCCTCCCCTTCCCCTATATATACTTGAGGTATTGGGGGCTGCAAGACACACGAGATCATCTCCCTCTTGGCGCAGCCCTACCTCTCTCCCTCCTCGTCTCTCGTAGTGCTTGGCGAAGCCCTGCTGGAGTTCCGCGCTCCTCCACCACCACCACGCCGTCGTGCTGCTGCTGGACGGAGTCTTCCCCAACCTCTCCTTCTCCCCTTGCTGGATCAAGGCGTGGGAGACGTCACCGGGCTGCACGTGTGTTGAACGCGGAGGCGCCGTTGTTCGGCGCTTAGATCGGAATCAACCGCGATCTGAATCGCTGCGAGTATGACTCCTTCATCCGCGTTCTTGCAACGCTTCCGCTTAGCGATCTACAAGGGTATGTAGATGCACTCCCCTTCCCCTCGTTGCTAGATTACTCCATAGATTGATCTTGGTGATGCGTAGAAAATTTTAAATTTCTGCTACGATCCCCAACAGTGGCATCATGAGCTAGGTCTATGCGTAGTTTCTATGCACGAGTAGAACACAAGTTGTTGTGGGCGTCGATTTTGTCAATTTACTTGCCGTTACTAGTCTTATCTTGATTCGGCGGCATCGTGGGATGAAGCGGCCCGGACCGACCTTACACGTACTCTTACGTGAGACAGGTTCCACCGACTGACATGCACTAGTTGCATAAGGTGGCTAGCGGGTGTCTGTCTCTCCCACTTTAGTCGGATCGGATTCGATGAAAAGGGTCCTTATGAAGGGTAAATAGAAATTGGCATATCACGTTGTGGTTTTGGCGTAGGTAAGAAACGTTCTTGCTAGAAACCTATAGCAGCCACGTAAAAACTTGCAACAACAATTAGAGGACGTCTAACTTGTTTTTGCAGCATGTGCCGTGTGATGTGATATGGCCAAAAGGATGTGATGAATGATATATGTGATGTATGAGATTGATCATGTTCTTGTAATAGGAATCACGACTTGCATGTCGATGAGTATGACAACCGGCAGGAGCCATAGGAGTTGTCTTAATTTATTTATGACCTGCGTGTCAACATAAACGTCATGTAATTACTTTACTTTATTGCTAAAGCGTTAGCCATAGTAGTAGAAGTAATAGATGACGAGACAACTTCAAGAAGACACGATGATGGAGATCATGGTGTCATGCCGGTGACAACGATGATCATGGAGCCCCGAAGATGGAGATCAAAAGGAGCAAATGATATTGGCCATATCATGTCACTATTTGATTGCATGTGATGTTTATCATGTTTTACATCTTATTTGCTTAGAACGACGGTAGCTTAAATAAGATGATCCCTCGTAATAATTTCAAGAAAGTGTTCCCCCTAACTGTGCACCGTTGCGAAGGTTCGTTGTTTCGAAGCACCACGTGATGATCGGGTGTGATAGATTCTAACGTTCGAATACAACGGGTGTAAGCCAGATTTACACACGCAATACACTTAGGTTGACTTGACGAGCCTAGCATGTACAGACATGGCCTCGGAACACGGAAGACCGAAAGGTCGAGCATGAGTCGTATAGAAGATACGATCAACATGAAGATGTTCACCGATGTTGACTAGTCCGTCTCACGTGATGATCGGACACGGCCTAGTTGACTCGGATCATGTTTCACTTAGATGACTAGAGGGATGTCTATCTGAGTGGGAGTTCATTAAATAATTTGATTAGATGAACTTAATTATCATGAACATAGTCTAAATTGTCTTTGCAAATATGTTGTAGATAAATAGCTCACGTTGTAGCTCCCTGTTTCAATACGTTCCTAGAGAAAGACCAAGTTGAAAGATATTGTAAGCAATGATGCGGACTGGGTCCGTAGTCCGAGGAGTGTCCTCACTGCTACACAGAAGGCTTACGTCTTTGATGCACCGCTCGATGTGCAAACCCCTACAACGTCGTCTGTGGATGTTGTGAACACCTGACAGACACATCCTGATGACTACTTGATAGTTTAGTGCACCATACTTTACGGCTTAGAATCGGGATTCCAATGACGTTTTGAACGCCATAAGACATATGAGATGTTCCAAGAGCTGAAATTGGGATTTCAGGCTCATGCCCGTGTTGAGAGGTATGAGACCTCTGACAAGTTCTTTTGCCAACAAGATGGAGGAGAATAGCTCAGCTAGTGAGCATGTGCTCAGAATGTCTGGGTGCTACAATCACTTAAATCAAGTGGGAGTTAAACTTCCAGATAAGATAGTGATTGATAGAGTTCTCTAGCCACTATCACTAAGCTACTAGATCTTCGTGATGAACTATGACATGCAAGGGATGGAGTTGATCCCGGAGCTGTTCGCGGTGCTTAAGACCGCAAAAGGTAGAAATCAAGAAGGAGCATCAAGTGTTGATGGTTTAACAAGACCACTGGTTTCAAGAAGGGCAAGGGCTAGAA
The DNA here is from genome assembly GCF_018294505.1 of Triticum aestivum. NCBI lineage: Eukaryota > Viridiplantae > Streptophyta > Magnoliopsida > Poales > Poaceae > Triticum > Triticum aestivum. The sequence continues at coordinate 500,005,826 of NC_057794.1, read as the reverse complement.
GGGAAACTTCATGGATGGCAAACCAGTTGCCGCTCCAGTGAAGGAACCCAAGGTTGAACCCAAACCCGAGACTAAGTGCTTCTATTGTAAGGGGAACGGTCACTGGTAGCGGAATTACCCCAAATGCATGGTAGATAAGAAGGCTGGCAACTTCAACAAAGTATATACGTGTTATTAATGTGTACCTCACTAGTACTCCTGGTAGCACCTGGGTATTGGATACCGGTTCAGTTGCTATTATTGGTGACTTGAAGCAAAAGCTACGGACTAAACGGAGACTGGCTAAGGGCGAGGTGACGATGTGTGTTGGAAGTGTTTCCAAAGTTGATGAGATCACCATCGCACGCTCCATCTGCCTTCGGGATTAGTATTGAACCTAGATAAATGTTATCAGGTGTCTACGTTGAGCATGAATATGATTAGATCATGTTCATTGCAATACGGTTATTCATTTAAGTTAGAGAATAATGGTTATTCTGTTTACATGAATAATACCTTTCATGGTCATGCACCCTATGTGAATGGTTCATTGAATCTCGGTCGTGGTAATACACATGTTCACGCCAAAAGATGTAGAGTTAATAATGATAGTACCACTTTCTTGTGGCACTGCCGCTTAGGTCATATTGGCGTAAGATGCATGAAGAAACTCCATGTCGATGGATGTTTGGAGTCACTTGATTTTGAATCGCTTGACACATGCGAGCCATGCCTCATGGGCAGGATGACTAAGACCCCGTTTTCAGGTACAATGAAACGGGCAAGTGACTTGTTGGAAATCATACATGCTGATGCGTGTGATCCAATGAGAATTGAAGCGTGCGGTGGATATCGCTATTTTCTCATCTTCACTGACGATTTGAGTAGATATAGGTATATTTACTTAATGAAGCACAAGTCTGAAACGTTTGAAAAGTTCAAGCGATTTCAGAGTGAAGTTAAGAACCATCATAACAAGAAGATCAATTCCTACGATCTGATCAAAGGGGATTTCTGAGTTATGAGTTTGGCAATCACTTAAGACATTGTGGAATTGTTTCACAGTTGAAGCCACCTGGAACACCACAGCGTAATGGTGTGTCCGGACGTCATAATCGAACCTTATGAGATATGGTGCGATCTATGATGTCTCTTACCGATCTACCGCTATTATTTTGAGGTTATGCATTAGAGACAGCTGCATTCACTTTAGATAGGACACCATATAAGTCCGTTGAGACGACGTCGTATGAACATTGGTTTGGCAAGAAACCAAAGTTGTCGTTTCTTAATGTTTGGGGCTGCGATGCTTAAGGCTTCAGCCGGAGAAGCTCGAACCCAAAAGCGGACAAACACATCTTCATAGGATACCCAAAGGTGACAGTTGGGTATACCTTCTATCTCAGATCCGAGGGCAAATTGTTTGTCGCTAAGAACGGGTCCTTTCTCGAGAAGGAGTTTCTCTCGAAAGAATTGAGTGGGAGGAAGATAGAACTTGATGAGGTTGTCGAACCTTTACTTCAACCAGAGAGTGATGCAACACAGAAAGATGTTTTCTGTGGCGCCTACGTCTGTTGAATAGGAAGTTAATGATAGTGATCATGAAGCTTCGGATCAAGTTGCTATCGAACCTCGTAGGTCGACAAGGATATGTACTACTCCTGAGTGGTACGGTAATCCTGTCTTAGATATCATGTTGTTAGACAACAATGAACCTACGAGCTATGGAGAAGCGATGGTGGGCCCGTATTCCGACAAATGGTTAGAAGCCATGAAATCCGAGATAGGATCCATGTATCAGAACAAAGTATGGACTTTGGTGGACTTGCCCGATGATCGGCAAGCCATTGAGATAAATGGATCTTTAAGAAGAAGACGGACGTGGGCGGTAATGTTACCGTCTATGAAGCTCGACTTGTGGGAAAGAGTCTTTTCACAAGTTCAAGGAGTTGACTACGATGAGAATTTCTCACCCGTAGCGATGCTTAAGTCCGTCGGAATCATGTTAGCATTAGCTGTATTTTTCGATTATGAAATCTGACAGATGGATGTCAAAACAAGTTTTCTTACCAGTTTTCGTAAGAAAAAGTTGTATGTGATACAATAAAAGGTTTTGTCGATCCTAAGGATGCTAAAAGGTATGCTGGCTCCAGCAATCCTTCTATGGACTAGAGCAAGCATCTCGGAGTCGGAATATATGCTTTGATGGAGTGATCAAAGCTTTTAGGTTTATACAATGTTTGCTAGAAACTTGTATTTACAAGAAAGTGAGTGGGAGCACTACAACATTTCTGATAAGTATATGTGGATGACATATTGTTGATTCGAAATAATGTAGAATTTCTGGAAAGCATAAACGGTTGTTTGAAGAGTGATTTTCAAAGGAAGACCTGGATAAAGCTGCTTACATATTGGGCATCAAGATCTATAGAGATAGATCAAGACGCCTGATGATACTTTCAAAGAACGCACACCTTGACATGTTTTTGAAGGAGTTCAAAATAGATCAGTCAAAGAAGGGGTTCTTACCTGAGTTGTAAGGTGTGAAGTTGAGTAAGACTCAAAGATTGACCACGGCAGAAGAAAGAGGAAGGACGAAGGTCGTCCCCTATGCTTTTGTCATAGGCTCTATACGGTATGCCATGCTGAGTACCGCACCAGATGTGTGCCTTGCCACATGTCTGGCAAGAGGGTACAAAGGTGATCTAGGAGTGGATCACCAGATAGCGGTCAAAATTATCCTTAGAGGAATAAGGAAATGTTTCTCGGTTATGGAGGTGATAAAGAGTTCGACGTAAAGAGTTACGTCGATGCAAGCTTAACACCTATCCGGATAGCTCTGAGTAGAGATACCGGATACGTATAATGGAGCAACAATTTGGAATAGCTCCAAGTGGAACGTGGTAGCAGCATCTACGATATGACATAAAGTTTTGCGAAATACATAGGGATCTGAATATTGCAGACCCGTTGACTACAACCTCTCTCACAAGCATAACATGATCAAACCCAGAACTCATTGAGTGTTAATCACATAGTGATGTGAACTAGATTATTGAGTCTAGTAAACTCTTTGGATGTTGGTCACATGGCGATGTGACCTGTGAGTGTTAATCACATGGCGATGTGAACTAGATTATTGACTCTAGTGCAAGTGGGAGACTGTTGGAAATATGCCCTAGAGGCAATAATAAATTAGTTATTATTATATTTCATTGTTCATGATAATCGTTTATTATCCATGCTAGAATTGTATTGATAGGAAACTCAGATACATGTGTGGATACATAGACAACACCATGTCCCTAGTAAGCCTCTAGTTGACTAGCTCGTTGATCAATAGATGGTTACGGTTTCCTGACCATGGACATTGGATGTCGTTGATAACGGGATCACATCATTAGGAGAATGATGTGATGGACAAGACCCAATCCTAAGCCTAGCACAAGATCGTGTAGTTCGTATGCTAAAGCTTTTCTAATGTCAAGTATCATTTCCTTAGACCATGAGATTGTGCAACTCCCGGATACCGTAGGAGTGCTTTGGGTGTGCCAAACGTCACAACGTAACTGGGTGGCTATAAAGGTGCACTACGGGTATCTCCGAAAGTGTCTGTTGGGTTGGCACGAATCGAGACTGGGATTTGTCACTCCGTGTAACGGAGAGGTATCTCTGGGCCCACTCGGTAGGACATCATCATAATGTGCACAATGTGACCAAGGAGTTGATCACGGGATGATGTGTTACGGAACGAGTAAAGAGACTTGCCGGTAACGAGATTGAACAAGGTATCGGGATACCGACGATCGAATCTCGGGCAAGTATCGTACCGATAGACAAAGGGAATTGTATACGGGATTGATTGAATCCTTGACATCGTGGTTCATCCGATGAGATCATCGTGGAGCATGTGGGAACCAACATGGGTATCCAGATCCCGCTGTTGGTTATTGACCGGAGAGTTGTCTCGGCCATGTCTGCATGACTCCCGAGCCCGTAGGGTCTACACACTTAAGGTTCGATGACGCTAGGGTTATAGGGAAAGTATGTACGCGGTTACCGAATGTTGTTCGGAGTCCCGGATGAGATCCCGGACGTCACGAGGAGTTCCGGAATGGTCCGGAGGTAAAGATTTATATATGGGAAGTCCCGTTTTGGTCACCGGAAAAGTTTCGGGTGCTATCGGTAACGTATCGGGACCACCGGGAGGGTCCCGGGGGTCCACCAGGTGGGGCCACCAGCCCTAGAAGGCTGCGTGGGCCAAGTGTGGGAGGGGACCAGCCCCAGGTGGGCTGGTGCGCCCCCCCACCAAGGCCCAAGGCGCAAGGGAGAGTGGGAGGGGGCAAACCATAGGTCCAGATGGACCTTAAGGCCCACCCTAGGTGCGCCCCCCTCTCTCCCCCTTGGCCGCCACCCTAGATGGGTTTTGGGGCTGCCGCCACCCCTAGGGAGGGAACCCTAGATGGGGGCGCAGCCCCTCCCCTTCCCCTATATATACTTGAGGTATTGGGGGCCGCAAGACACACGAGATCATCTCCCTCTTGGCGCAGCCCTACCTCTCTCCCTCCTCGTCTCTCGTAGTGCTTGGCGAAGCCCTGCTGGAGTTCCGCGCTCCTCCACCACCACCACACCATCGTGCTGCTGCTGGACGGAGTCTTCCCCAACCTCTCCTTCTCCCCTTGCTGGATCAAGGCGTGGGAGACGTCACCGGGTTGCACGTGTGTTGAACGCGGAGGCGCCGTTGTTCGGCGCTTAGATCGGAATCAACCGCGATCTTATTCGCTGCGAGTACGACTCCTTCATCCGCGTTCTTGCAACGCTTCCGCTTAGCGATCTACTAGGGTATGTAGATGCACTCCCCTTCCCCTCGTTGCTAGATTACTCCATAGATTGATCTTGGTGATGCGTAGAAAATTTTAAATTTCTGCTACGATCCCCAACAGCTTGAGGCACTGGGGCCTTGTTCTTCTCCTCAGCTGGGATGTTCCTAGTGCTCCTCTTGGGTTTTGGCTTTGGAGCTGGAGCAGCAGTCTTAGGCTTAGATGGAGCAGCCCCTGCCCTTATAGCATCTCCCATAAGCTTTTGAGCTTTGGGTGCTGGTGCTGCATCCTCTTCCTCTTCCTCTTCTTCAGAGTCTCTCATTATTGAGGATCTGCCAAGCACTCTGGCAGTGGTCTTCTTGACCCTTTCCTTCCTTTTCTTGCCTTCGCCAACTGCCTCTTCTGATGGCTTGGAGGTTTCAGCAGTGGATGCTCTGGCCTTTGACATAGGCACTCTCTTGGCAGGAATCTTTGTCTTCATTCCTGGCTTAGTGGTAGCAGTTGTGCCATATTCCTTTTTCAAAACTTTCTTCTTTGAGGTGGCCTCTTCCTCAACAGCCACATAGTCCTCATCCTCAGAATCTGAGGTTCTCTTCCTTTTGGTCCTGGTGGCTGCCTTAGGCAAGTTGCTGGGTGTACTCCTGCTTCCCTCATCAAAGCTGCTAGAGGGACTAGTGCCCTCACTCATGTTCACTTGCTCCTCAGACTTGTTCTGACTGTCACTCTGATCTGACATGATGCAAACACTGACGGCAGACCCTGTGAATAGATTATAGATGAGGTAGATTTGATAAGCATCACAAAGTACAGAGGGTTTTGCAAAAGAATGAGTTAAAAACTTAGTTTTAGTTTTCCACATAAAGCATTTTGGATCTACCGATTTGCATACTCGGTGATACCGAAGCAACTTTTGGAACCTAAACTAGTGAACTCGGTCAGACCGAGTCACAGTTCGGTGGCACCGAGACTGCTAGGGTTTCACAAAGTATTGAAATCGGTCACACTGATTTGCAATTCTCGGTCAGACCGAGAATCACATGTGCAATGGCCTTAGCCAAATCGGTGGAACTGATTTCAACAACTCGGTCAGTCCGAGATGGTTTCGGCAGAAACCTAACCCTAAATTTTCAATCTACGACTAAACTACGGAGTGATTTCGCTGGATAGAATGATCTCAATCATGGCAAGATACATGGCAACAATGTGCTAAGAATCGGAGGGGGGAATAGCACAAGGATCAAGTCCATACCCTAGTGCGGCAATGGACTTGCTACGACGGCAACGGCGGAGATGATTCCCGTTGACGGCGGCGGAGACCAGCGGCGGGAGGCAGCTGGCGATGAGGAGGACGATCCGGAGACCCAGGAAGGCAGAGCAGGCTGAGCGCAGGCGAAGGGATTCGGAAAAATTTCCAAATTTTGGCCCGGGGATATATATAGCCTGACCCTATCGGTGTGACCGAGTGGAACAACTCGGTGTGACCGAAAAGTTCAAATCGGTTGCACCGAGATTGAAAACCTAGATCGACTTAGTGATCTCGGTATGACCGAAATGGATGAATCGGTCAGACTGAGATGCACAAAGAAGTTTTGGATTTTTAAGTCTATGACGAATCGGGGACTCCGAGTGCTCCTCACACAGAGTGGTTCGAATCTGACTTGATCAAACTTTGTGATGTAGCATGAAAAGAGTTTGAGACAAGAAAAGCATAGATAGCTAGAGAGGGTTCTTAGACATTCTTGTCCATCCACTTGGCAAAAGAAAAAGGAACCAAACAATCAAAACAATAAGTGGGTGTCCTCGAATGAGTAAATTATGCAACCAACATGCTCACACAATAAAATGGCAAATGAAATATGTGGCAAAGCATGCACAACCAATTCTAGCATCTATCAAGCAATTGGCGATGACTAGGTCATCTATATATGAGTATATTGACTTAGGAGTCAAATGAGAACATTTGATCATAGGTCATACTCATCGTTTAAGCACAAATGGGGTTACCATTTTTACATAAAGCGTTGTTGTGTTCACACCATTAGAGTTGCTTTAGCTCAATTTTAGAGTAAAGCTCCCCTAGATGTGAGATCCCCCTTAAGAGGGATGAACTAACCTTGGGTTTTGTCGATGATGACTTCATGTAGGTGTTGAAGATGTGGATGCTCAATGTTGATGTAGATCATTTGGAGCAATCCTTTGGAGTGAGTTGCACTTTCAATACCTACATGGGTTAGTCCCAGAAGGAACAAACAAGGATATCCAAAGACATAGAGTGATGCACACATAAGATGATGTCTATGAAAGCATTGGGTTACCTTGTCCCTTGTCTTACCAACAAGAGGGTTTGTGACTCCTTGAACTAGTGCAAGATGTGGAAGTTGATTACACTTGTTCTTGCCAAGATGATAAGAGTGAGGTATGTTGGCGGAGTCACGCTCAAGAACTCTCTAGTTCTTCTTCTTCGGGATCCACATCATCTTGATGGGAATCCTTGGAGTTGTAGTCGTACTTGATGAGGTAGAACTTGATGTAATCTTGGGAACCCACTTGACCAAGGCCTTGGGTGCTTCTTCAAATGCATCAATTTCCTCTTGAAGCTTATCCTTGCCCTTTTGCTTGTGGTCTTGTGGTGGAAGATCATCTTGAGCTTGTGTCCCTTTGAAGGAAGTAGGATCATACTTCTCTTGTTGAGGAACAAACTTCGTCTTGGGGTATTGATCTTCTTCCCACTCAACTCCATTGGCATTGAACTTTCGTTCAAAACCAACACCTTGGTTCTTCCGGTGCCTTACTTGCTTGCGTACAATTTCCTCGAATTGCTTACTCCAGGCAAGGCTTTTGTAAACACCTTTCTCTATAATTCCCTTCAATAAGCTATTTTCTTGCTCAAGTGTAACTTGGCTAAGAGAATCATTAGTGGAAACAAGAGAACTACTAGAAGCAACAACATTAGATTTAGCATGATTATTATTACTACTAGAGGAAGAATCTTTCTTGTTCTTGTTACTAGACTTGACTTGAGGCATGTAAGTGGATAAGAGTAAATGCTGGGCAATGTAAGAAGAACTTTTCTTGCAAAGATCATCATTGATTGCCTTTAAGAACTCATGCTCTTGCTCAAGGTTGAGCTTTTCAAAACGTAATTTCTCATGAGTCCTTAAAAGTTCTCGATGATCTCCTAAGATAGTTTCATGAGCTAACTTAAGAGTGTTTAGTTATTTAGTTAGAAACTCAATCTACTCCTTATCGTTGTCATTCATTTTATCTTGATTAGCATGATTAATTGACGTTTCATCATAGTATTCATCACTAGCGTTGTCAACAAGTAAATCATCATCACCTAACAAGTCATCTTCATCACTGTTGAAATCAACATACTCAGGGTGTGATACCTTTGGGCCTTTAGCCATGAAGCATTTTCCAAGTCCTTCATTTGGTGAATCAAATATGTCATAGGAGTTGGTTGACACAAGTGCTAGACCGGCAACACCTTCATCTTGAGTATATTCAGAGTCGGAGTGATAGCTTCTCTCGGAGTGATTGTCGGAGTCGGAGCCGGATACCCATTCCCCAACATGAGCTTGATGTCTTCGTTTTGCGTAGCTCCTTTTTGACTTGTCCTTCCTTTCCGAATCTTTGCTTCTCCAGGATGTTCTTCATTCATAACGATCATCTCTACTCCGTCTCTCTCTTGATGGTGATTCTTCTCTTCTACTTCTTCTTTTTGGAGAATCTTCTCTTCTTTTGTAGGGTGTCGTACACTCATTGGAATAGTGTCCGGGTCTTCCACAATTGTAGCAATTTCGCTCTCGACTAGAAGATCTTTTGTCATTGTGGGACCTTGACTTGGAACTTCTCTCTTTGCTTCAACTCTTGTAGAACTTGTTGAAGTTCTTCACCATTAGGCTCAATTCATCATTAAATGTTTGTTTCTCACTTGATGATGTGGGAGCTTCACATGAGGCTTTGTAAGCACCACTTGACTTGTTATGGAGCTCCTCCTTATCCTTGAGTGACATCTCATGAGCAACAATTCTTCCAATGACTTCCGTTGGCTTGAGATCTTTGTAATTGGGCATCATTTGAATCAATGTGCAAACGGTATCATATTTTCCGTCCAAAGCTCTTAGGATCTTCTTGATGATGAATTTATCGGTCATCTCTTCACTTCCTAAGCCGGCGATCTCATTTGTGATAAGAGCAAGCCTAGAGTACATTTCAGCGACACCTTCACCATCCTTCATTTTGAACTTGTCAAGATGACTTTGAAGCACATCCAACTTGGATTCCTTGACGGAGTCGGTACCTTCGTGCATACCAATCAAAGTATCCCAAATTTCCTTTGCATTCTCAAGACGGCTAATTTTGTTGAATTCTTCGGGGCACAATCCGTTGAAGAGGATATCACAAGCTTGAGCATTGTATTGCAGCATCTTCAACTCTTCCGCGGTAGCTTCATGATTCGGTTCTCTCCCATCAAAGAATTCACCTTGCAAGCAAATACACACAATAGCCCATACGGCGGGATTATGTACAAGAATATGCATTTTCATCTTATGCTTCCAACTAGCAAAATTAGTACCATCAAAGTAAGGACCTCTACGGTGGTAATTTCCCTCGCTAGATGCCATACTCTCCTAGGTTGTGAAACCAAGGCTATGACAACCAAAAGCTATGGAAATCAAAGCAAATGGAGACCAAAGCTCTGATACCACTTGTAGGATCGAAAGTATGTCTAGAGGGGGGGGGTGATTAGACTACTTGACCAAATAAAAACTTATCCTTTTCCCAATTTTAGTTCTTGGCAGATTTTAGCTACTTTGGACAAGTCAAGCAATCTTAACACAATTCAAGCAAGCATGCAAAGAGTATATGAGCAGCGGAAAGTAAAGCATGCAACTTGCAAGAATGTAAAGGGAAGGGTTTGGAGGATTCAAACGCAATAGGAGACACGAATGTTTTTGTCGTGGTTCCGATAGGTGGTGCTATCGTACATCCACGTTGATGGAGACTTTAACACACGAAGGGTAACAGTTGCGCGAGTCCACGGAGGGCTCCACCCACGAAAGGTCCACGAAGAAGCAACCTTGTCCATCCCACCATGGCCGTCGCCCACGAAGGACTTGCCTCACTAGCGGTAGATCTTCACGAAGTAGGCGATCTCCTTGCCCTTACAAACTCCTTGGTTCAACTCCACAATCTTGTCGGAAGCTCCCAAGTGACACCTAGCCAATCTAGGAGACACCACTCTCCAAGAAGTAACAAATGGTGTGTTGATGATGAACTCCTTGCTCTTGTGCTTCAAATGATAGTCTCCCCAACACTCAACTCTCTCTCACAGGATATGGATTTGGTGGAAAGAAGATTTGAGTGGAAAGCAACTTGGGAAGGCTAGAGATCAAGGTTCATATGGTAAGAATGGAATATCTTAGCCTCAACACAAGTGTAGGTAATTCTCTCTCAAAAAAAGTAAGTTGGAAGTGTAGGTTTGTTCTGATGGCTCTCTCCACGAATGAAGAGGTGGTGGAGGGGTATATATAGCCTCCACACAAAATCTAACCATTACACACAACTTGCCAATCTCGGTGGGACCGAATAGTTAAACTCGGTCGGACCGATTCAGCAAAGCTAGTGACCATTAGGGTTTTCGGTGGGACCGACATGCAACTCGGTAGGACCGATGTGATTAGGGTTAGGGCGTAACGTAATCTCGGTGAGACCGATTACACAAACTCGGTGAGACCGATTTTGGTAATAAGCTAACCAGAGAATTGGTCAGGTAAACTCAGTGGGACCGATCGCTCATTTCGGTGAGACCGAAATGTTACGAAGGGAAAACAGAGAGTTTACATTGCAATCTCGGTGGGACCGATCGCTCATCTCGGCAAGACCGAAATGTTACGAAGGGAAACAGAGAAATTACAATCCCATCTCGGTGAGACCGAGATCCCTATCGGTGAGACCGATTTGCCTAGGGTTTGTCGCAGTGGCTATGACATTTGAAACTCGGTGGCGCCGGATACAAAGAATCGGTGGGGCCGAGTTTGACTTTTGGTTTAGGTCATATGTGGATGTGAGAAAGTAGTTGAGGGTTTTGGAGCATATTACTAAGCATTTTGAGCAAGAGCCTCATTAAGCAACACCTCATCCCTCCTTGATAGTATTGGCTTTTCCTATAGACTCAATGTGATCTTGGATCACTAAAATAGAAAATGTAGAGTCTTGAGCTTGGAGCTTGAGCCAATCCTTTGTCCTTAGCATTTTGAGGGGTCCACTTTTCTCATCCATGCCATGCCAATCATTGAGCTTTCCTGAGATATTCATCTTGAAATGGCATTAGCTCAATTAGCTATATGTTGTTAGGAATTACCAAAACCACCTAGGGATAGTTGCACTTTCAGAAGGTTTCCGATGCACGAATCACTAGCATACATTTTCCTATTTTACGCTACTTTGCAATATTTGCTAGTCGTTGCTTAATCGGTCGGGAAACTGTGGAAACCTTAGTGTTCCTGATATTATTATTTTGTTCCACGGTTTATTCTGTGATAACTCTGTTAGTATGGGCGGTATTATTGCTAAATGGTTAAGTCTGAACCGTACAAAGGGCCTCATCTTTGGAGGCATCTTTGCTTCATGCCTAGCTGCACATTTTAACATACCTATTAGGCATTATGAAAAGGAAGAAAAATTGTTGCCTCCTCTTTATTTAGATTATAAGAGTATGGTGGCATACGATTTTATTGTTAAGAATAGGGAAGGGGAGCTTAAATACAAATTGTTCTTTGATAAACATCATCCTGAGACTATTACCCTGCCTGCCCCTTCCTTGTTTGATTTATCTGCAGGCAAGTACCTTGTTCCGTTAGAGGCTATTCACGCCTACCGGAACCCTACATCAGCCACAGAGCTAGAGTCAGAACCACAAGTTGATCCTCCACGATAGTCTAATTACCAGTGGAATCCGGAGATGATTGCCAACCAATGGCAATCAGAGTCTTCTTCTTCACAGTACGACCCCAACCTATTACTATGGATATCCGCCAGGCCAGCCGTGGCCATAGACCAACTTAGGCAAAAATTCCTAAGCTTGGGGGAGTATGTATTTCTCACCGACATTACATTCATGTTCACACACTCATTGCTAGATGTCGGTGCTCATACTTTTTCATTGTATAATCCATTCTAGTTTATTTCCTTTTATGCTTTCTTCTTGTGTGTTTGATAAACCTTAAGAAAAACAAAAAAATTAGCTCTAGCTTTTAGCTAGTTTTAATTTCCATGCTTGTAGTAGTAATTAAAAATAAAACCCAAAAAGATTTCCTCTTCTTCTTTTTGCTTGTTGGGAGCTTTCCCGTGTAAATAGTTTTATTTATTTTCTTTTCTTTGGGGTTGATAGGAGAAGACCATAATTAAATTGTTGAAGTGGCTCTTATATGCATTATTGTTGATCTGACAAAAGAGCCCATATTGCCTTGTCTCCTCCTGTTTATTGAATGCTTGCAGATTCGAGCTTAGTCCAATGCACGCGCACTATTATTATTATCCACATCGTTCGGTCATGCAAGTGAAAGGAAATTATGACTAAGGGAGTCCTGGATTAGGGGGTCTCCGGACAGCCGGACTATATCCTTTAGCCGGACTATTGGACTATGAAGATACAAGATTGAAGACTTCGTCCCATGTCCGGATGGGACTTTCCTTGGCATGGAAGGCAAGCTTGGCAATACGGATATGTAGATCTCCTCCCTTGTAACCGACTCTGTGTAACCCTAGCCCCCTCTGGTGTCTATATAAAGTTTAGTCCGTAGGACAACATACAATCATACCATAGGCTAGCTTCTAGGGTTTAGCCTCTACGATCTCGTGGTAGATCAACTCTTGTAATACTCATATCATCAATATCAATCAAGCATGAGGTAGGGTATTACCTCCATCAAGAGGGCCCGAACCTGGGTAAACATCGTGTCCCCTGCCTCCTGTTACCATCCGCCTTAGACGCACAATTCGGGCCCCCTACCCGAGATCTGCTGGTTTTGACACCGACATTGGTGCTTCCATTGAGAGTTCCACTGTGCCGTCACCATAAGGCTCGATGGCCCCTTCAATCAGCGGTAACGATGCGGTCCAGGGTGAGGTTTTCCTCCCCGGACAGATCTTCGTATTCGGCGGCTTCGCACTGCGGGCCAATTCGCTTGGCCATCTGGAGCAGATCGAGAGCTACGCCCCTGGCCATCAGGTCAGGTTTGGAAACCTAAACTACACTGCTGACATCAGCAGAGACTTGATCTTTGACAGATTCGAGCCCATATCAGGTGCGCCGCACAATCACGACGAGTATGATGTAACTCTGCCATCGGACAGTGTTCGGGAGATCGCATCTGCAACTACTCTGGCCTTCAATCCAGAGCAAATTGCGCCATCCGAGGATGGAGGGCTAGACCCCGCCATGGAGGCCGCACTCTCAGTGGCGATGGGGCCGGATACTGACTTCACCCCTTACGAGAGCCGTGTCGCCGAACCACTGGATTCGTCTCCGGCCATGGACTCCGAGCCGCCTGCATCTATGCCTATCGAATCCGACTGGGCGCCGATCATGGAGTTCACCTCTGCGGATATATTTCAGCACTCGCCTTTCGGCGATTTGCTAAATTCCTTAAGGTCTCTCTCCTTGTCAGGAGAACATTGGCTGAACTGTGTCCGACTAGAATGGGATGCGGACGATGAAGAAATTCGTTGCCCACCCACCACCCACTTAGTAGCCACTGTCGAAGATTTAACCGACATGCTCTACTTCAACTCCAAAGATATCGACGGTATGGACGACGATGCGGGAGACGAACAGGAACCACCGCCCATAAGGCGCCGGACTGCCACCTCATCATATGATATATACATGGTGAACACCCCCAAAGAAGGCAATGGCGACGAGACAACGGAGGATGACCCCTCCAAGAAGCAACCCAAGCGCCGACGTCAGCGGCGCCGCTCTAAGTCCCGCCACAACAAAAGTAGTGATACTGGCACAAGAGACAATAACACTCCGGATAGTGCTGAAGACAACCACAATCCCCTCCAGCACAATGTAGAGCGGGAGGGTGAACAAGCTAGCCCTCCAAAGCAGGCAGTAGATGAAGAATTGGAGGAGGACAATTACATGCCTCTCTCCGAAGACGAGGTGAGCCTCGGCGACGAAGAATTTATCGTGCCTGAGGATCCCGTCGAGCAGGAGCGCTTCAAGCGCCGGCTTATGGCCACAAAAAATAGCCTGAAGAAAAAGCAACAACGGCTTCAAGCTGATCAAGACTTGCTAGTAGATAGATGGACCGAAGTCTTGCGGCCGAGGACTACGAACTCAAGCGCCCCTCCAAGAGTTACCTCACCTCGAGGAGGAAGCATTGAAACCTCCATCACTAGTGTACGATGCGACTGACCGGCCACCGCGTGGCCGAGCCAGAGGCGTTTCACCCTGAAGTTCAGCCTGCACCCCGCCGCCACTCAATCAAAAATATCAAGGCCCGGGGCAACACACGGGACCTGCGAGACGTACTGGACAGCAGGGCAAAACATGCAAGGTCAATATACGGGACACGGGGGGGGGGGCACCAACGCGGGACGATGACCGTTGCGTCGGATACACTAACAGTAAATCCGGCCGGGCCGAATATAGCAGACAAGACTCATATGAACTGCGTCGGGATATAGCCCGACAAAGAGGCGCCGCACACCCCCTATGCATCACTGATGAAGTTATGGATCACAAATTCCCGGAGGGTTTTAAACCCGTAAATATCGAATCGTATGATGGTACAACAGATATCGTTGTATGGATTGAGGATTTCCTCCTTCACATCCACATGGCTCGCGGTGATGATCTACATGCCATCAAGTACCTCCCACTAAAACTCAAAGGACCAGCTCGGCATTGGCTGAATAGCTTGCCAGCAGACTCCATCGACAGTTGGAGGATTTGTAAGACGCATTCCTTGACAACTTCCAGGGCACTTATGTGCGGCCACCGGACGCTGATGACTTGAGCCATATAACTCAGCAGCCAGGGGAATCGGCCAGGCAATTCTGGACACGGTTCCTAACTAAGAAAAACCAAATTTTCGACTGTCCGGATGCAGAAGCCTTAGCGGCATTTGATGTCTACTACACAACCTTCTTCTTGTAGACGTTGTTGGGCCTCCAAGTGCAGAGGTTTGTAGGACACTAGCAAATTTCCCTCAAGTGGATGACCTAAGGTTTATCAATGCGTAGGAGGCATAGGATGAAGATGGTCTCTCTCAAGCAAACCTGCAACCAAATAACAAAGAGTCCCTTGTGTCCCCAACACACCCAATACAATGGTAAATTGTATAGGTGCACTAGTTCGGCAAAGAGATGGTGATACAAGTGGTATATGGATGGTAGATAAAGGTTTTTTTAATCTGAAAATATAAAAACAGCAAGGTAACGAATGATAAAAGTGAGCATAAACGGTATTGCAATGCGTTGAAACAAGGCCTATGGTTCATACTTTCGCTAGTGCAAGTTCCCTCAACAATACTAACATAATTGGATCACATAACTATCCATAAATATGCAACAAAGAGTCACTCCAAAGTCACTAATAGCGGAGAACAAACGAAGAGATTATGGTAGGGTATGAAACCACCTCAAAGTTATTCTTTCCAATCAATCCGCCTATAAGTGTCACAAACAGCCCTAGAGTTCGTACTAGAATAAGACCTTAAGACACAAATCAACCAAAACCCTAATGTCACCTAGATACTCCAATGTCACCTCAAGTATCCGTGGGTATGATTATACGATATGCATCACACAATCTCAGATTCATCTATTCAACCAACACATAGAACCTCAAAGAGTGCCCCAAAGTTTCTACCGGAGAATCACGACGAAAATGTGTGCCAACCCCTATGCATAGGTTCATGGGAGGAACCCGCAAGTTGATCACCAAAACATACATCAAGTGAATCACGTGATATCCCATTGTCACCACACATACGCACGGCAAGACATACATCAAGTGTTCTCAAATCTTTAAAGACTCAATCCGACAAGATAACTTCAAAGGGGAAACTCAATCCATTACAAGAGAGTAGAGAGGGGAGAAAACATCATAGGATCCAAATATAATAGCAAAGCTCGCGATACATCAAGATCGTATCACCTCAAGAACACGAGAGAGAAAGAGAGAGAGATCAAACACATAGCTACTGGTACATACCCTCAGCCCCGAGGGAGAACTACTCCCTCCTCGTCATGGAGAGCACCAGGATGATGAAGATGGCCATCGGAGAAGGATTCCCCCTCTGGCAGGGTGCCGGAACGGGTCTAGATTGGCTTTCGGTGGCTACGGAGGCTTCTGGCGGCGGAACTTCCGATGTATTGTGCTCCCCAATCGTTTTAGGGTATATGGAGATATATATATATATATATATATATATATATGCAGAAGAAGTATGTCAGGGGAGCCACGAGGGGCCCACGAGGGTGGAGGGTGCACCCTAGGGGGGTGGGCGCGCCCCCCTACCTCGTGGCTCCCTCATTTCTTTCCTGACATGCACTCCAAGTCTATCAGGTTGCTTTCCTTCCAAAAATGAGTTCCGTGAAGTTTCGGGTCAATTGGACTCCGTTTGATTCTCCTTTCTGCGATACTCTAAAACAAGGGAAAAACAGAAACTGGCACTGGGCTCTGGGTTAATAGGTTAGTCCCAAAATCATATAAAATAGCATATAAATGCATATAAAACATCCAAGGTTGATAATATAATAGCATGGAACAATCAAAAATTATAGATACGTTGGAGACGTATCAGCATCCCCAAGCTTAATTCTTGCTCGTCCTCGAGTAGGTAAATGATAAAAATAGAATTTTTGATGTGGAATGCTACCTAACATATTCATCATGTATTTCTCTTTATTGTAGCAAGAATATTCAGATCCATAAGATTCAAGACGAAAGTTTAATATTGACATAAAAATAATAATACTTCAAGCGTACTAACAAAGCAATCATGTCTTCTCAAAATAACATGGCCAAAGAAAGTTATCCCTACAAAATCATATAGTCTGGCTATGCTCCATCTTCACCACACAAAATATTTAAATCATGCACAACCCCGATGACAAGCCAACCAATTGTTTCATACTTTTGATGTTCTCAAACCTTTTCAATCTTCACGCAATACATGAGCGTGAGCCATTGACATAGCACTATAGGTGCAATAGAATGGTGGTTGTGGAGAAGACAAAAAGGAGAAGATAGTCTCACATCAACTAGGCGTATCAACGGGCTATGGAGATGCCCATTAATAGATATCAATGTGAGTGAGTAGGGATTGCCATGCAACGGATGCACTAGAGCTATAAATGTATGAAAGCTCAACAAAAGAAACTAGTGGGTGTGCATCCAACTCGCTTGCTCACGAAGACCTAGGGCATTTTGAGGAAGCCCATCATTGGAATATACAAGCCAAGTTCTATAATGAAAGATTCCCACTAGTATATGAAAGTGACAACATAGGAGACTATCATGAAGATCATGGTGCTACTTTGAAGCACAAGTGTGGTAAAAGGATAGTAGCATTGTCCCTTCTCTCTTTTTTTATTTGGGCCTTCTATTTTTATGGCCTCTTTTCTCTTTTTTTATTTGGGCTTCTTTGGCCTCTTTTATTTATTTATTTATTTATTTTCGTCCGGAGTCTCATCCCGACTTGTGGGGGAATCATAATCTCCATCATCCTTTCCTCACTGGGACAATGCTCTAATAATGATGATCATCACACTTTTATGTACTTACAACTCAAGAATTACAACTCGATACTTAGAACAAGATATGACTCTATATGAATGCTTCCAGCGGTGTACCGGGATGTGCAATGACTCATGAGTGACATGTATGGAAGAATTATGAACGGTGTGTTGGAAATATGCCCTAGAGGCAATAATAAAAGTATTATTATATTTCATTGTTCATGATAATTGTCTTTTATTCATGCTATAACTGTATTATCCGGAAATCGTAATACACGTGTGAATACATAGACCTCAATATGTCCCTAGTGAGCCTCTAGTTGACTAGCTCGTTGTGATCAACAGATAGTCATGATTTCCTGGCTATGGACATTGGATGTCGTTGATAGCGGGATCACATCATTAGGAGAATGATGTGATGGACAAGACCCAATCCTAAGCATAGCACAAAGGTCGTTTAGTTCATTTGCTAGAGCTTTGCCAATGTCAAGTATCTCTTCCTTAGACCATGAGATCGTGTAACTCCCGGATACCGTAGGAGTGCCTTGGGTGTATCAAACGTCACAACGTAACTGGGTGACTATAAAGGTGCATTACAGGTATCTCCGAAAGTAGTTGTTGGGTTGACACGGATCGAGACTGGGATTTGTCACTCCGTATGACGGAGAGGTATCTCTGGGCCCACTCGGTAATGCATCATCATAATGAGCTCAAGGTGACCAAAGTGTTCGCCACGAGATCATGCATTACGGTACGAGTAAAGTGACTTTCCGGTAATGAGACTGAACAAGGTATTGGGATACCGACGATCGAGTCTCGGGCAAGTAACGTACCGATTGACAAAGGGAATTGTATACAAGGTTTGATCGAATCCTCGACATCGTGGTTCATCCGATGACAACATCGAGAAGCATGTGGGAGCCAACATGGGTATCCAGATCCCGCTGTTGGTTATTGACCGGAGAAAGTCTCGGTCATGTCTACATGTCTCCCGAACCCGTAGGGTCTACACACTTAAGGTTCGATGACGCTAGGGTTATAAAGGAAGTTTGTATGTGGTTACCGAATGTTGTTCGGAGTCCCGGATGAGATCCCGGACGTCAGGAGGAGTTCCGGAATGGTCCGGAGGTAAAGATTTATATATGGGAAGTCCTATTTTGGCCACCGGAAAATGTTCGGGATTTTTCGGTATTGTACCGGGAAGGTTCTAGAAGGTTCCGGAGTGGGGCCCACCTGCATGGGGGGACCCACATGAACGTGAGTAGTAAGGGAAAGGCCCCACACCCCTGGTCAAGGCACACCAAGATCCCCCCTTAGAAGGAATAAGATCATATCCCGAAGGGATAAGATCAAGATCCCTAAAAAGGGGGGATAACAATCGGTGGGGAAGGAAATGATGGGATTTCTTTCCTCCCACCTTGGCCAACGCCCCAATGGACTTGGAGGGCAAGAAACCAGCCCCTCCACCCCTATATATAGTGGGGAGGCGCATGGGAGCTTAACACAAGCCAAGGCGCAGCCCCTCCCCTCCCCAACACCTCTCCTCCTCCGTATATGCTTGGCGAAGCCCTGTCGGAGTACTGCTGCACCAACTACACCATGCCGTCGTGCTGCCGTTGGAGCAATCTTCCTCAACCTCTCCTTCCCCCTTGCTGGATCAAGAAGGAGGAGACGTCTCCCGTCCCGTACGTGTGTTGAACGCGGAGGTGCTGTCCGTTCAGCACTTGGACATCGGTGATCCGAATCACGTTCGAGTACGACTCCATCAACACCATCCCCTTGGCTAGATTCCGCTCGTGATCTACAAGTGGTATGTAGATGCAAACTCTCTCCCTTGACTCGTTGCTTAGATGAACTCATAGATGGATCTTGGTGAAACCGTAGGAAAATTTTTAATTTTCTGCAACGTTCCCCAACAGTGGCATCATGAGCTAGGTCTATGTGTAGTTCTCTTTGCACGAGTAGAACACAATTTTGTTGTGGGCATGGATTTTGTCATCTTACTTGCCTCTACTAGTCTTTTCTTGCTTCGGCGGTATTGTGGGATGAAGCGGCCCGGACCAACCTTACACGTACGCTTACGTGAGACCGGTTCCACCGACTGACATGCACTAGTTGCATAAGGTGGCTGGCGGGTGTCTGTCTCTCCCACTTTAGTTGGAGCGGATTCGATGAAAAGGGCCCTTATGAAGGGTAAATAGAAGTTGACAAAATCACGTTGTGGTTATTCGTAGGTAAGAAAACGTTCTTGCTAGAACCCAATTGCAGCCACGTAAAAGATGCAACAACAATTAGAGGACGTCTAACTTGTTTTTGCAGCGATTGATCATGTGATGTGATATGGCCAGAAGTTGTGATGAATGATGAATTGTGATGTATGAGATCATGTTCTTTGTAATAGGATTCATGACTTGCATGTCGATGAGTATGACAACCGGCAGGAGCCATAGGAGTTGTCTTTATTTTTTGTATGACCTGCGTGTCATTGAAGAACGCCATGTAACTCACTTTACTTTATTGCTAAACGCGTTAGCCATAGAAGTAGAAGTAGTTGTTGGCGTGAGAACTTCATGAAGACACGATGATGGAGATCATGGTGTCAAGCCGGTGACAAGATGATCATGGAGCCCCGAGGATGAAGATCAATGGAGCTATATGATATTGGCCATATCATGTCACAACTATATAATTGCATGTGATGTTTATTATGTTTATGCATCTTGTTTACTTAGGACGACGGTAGTAAATAAGATGATCCCTTACAAAAATTTCAAGAAGTGTCCTCCCCTAACTATGCACCGTTGCTACAGTTCGTCGCTTCTAAGCACCACGTGATGATCGGGTGTGATGGATTCTTACGTTCACATACAACGGGTGTAAGACAGTTTTACACAGCGAAAACACTTAGGGTTAACTTGACGAGCCTAGCATGTGCAGACATGGCCTCGGAACACGGAGACCGAAAGGTCGAACACGAGTCATATGGAAGATACGATCAACATGAGAATGTTCACCAATGATGACTAGTCCGTCTCACATGATGATCGGACACGGCCTAGTCGACTCGGATCGTGTAACACTTAGATGACTAAAGGGATGTCTAATCTGAGTGGGAGTTCATAATTGATTAGAACTTAATTATCATGAACTTAGTCTAAAACCTTTGCAAATATGTCTTGTAGATCAAATGGCCAACGCTCATGTCAACATGAACTTCAACGCGTTCCTAGAGAAAACCAAGCTGAAAGATGATGGCAGCAACTATACGGACTGGGTCCGGAACCTGAGGATCATCCTCATAGCTGCCAGGAAACAATATGTCCTAGAAGGACCGCTAGGTGACGCTCCCGTCCCAGAGAACCAAGACATTATGAATGCTTGGCAAACTCGCGCTGATGATTACTCCCTCGTTCAGTGCGGCATGCTTTACAGCTTAGAACCGGGGCTCCAAAAGCGTTTTGAGCATCACGGAGCATATGAGATGTTCGAAGAGCTGAAACTAGTTTTCCAAGCTCATGCCCGGGTCGAGAGATATGATGTCTCTGACAAGTTCTACAGTTGTAAGATGGAGGAAAACAGTTCTGTCAGTGAGCACATCCTGAAGATGTCTGGGTTGCACAACCGTATGACCCAGCTGAACATTAACCTCCCAGATGAGGCGGTCATTGACAGAATCCTCCAGTCGCTCCCACCAAGCTACAAGAGCTTTGTGATGAACTACAACATGCAGGGGATGGAAAAGACCATTCCTGAAGTGTTCTCGATGCTGAAGTCAGCAGAGGCTGAAATCAAGAAAGAACATCAAGTGTTGATGGTCAATAAGACCACTAAGTTCAAGAAGGGCAAGGGTAAGAAGAACTTCAAGAAGGACGGCAAGGAGGTTGTCGCGCCTGGTAAGCCAGTTACCGGGAAGAAGTCAAAGAATGGACCTAAGCCTGAGACTGAGTGCTTTTATTGCAAGGGGAAGGGTCACTGGAAGCGGAACTGCCCCAAATACTTAGCAGATAAGAAGGCCGGCAAAACCAAAGGTATATTTGATATACATGTAATTGATGTGTACCTTACCAGTACTCGTAGTAACTCCTGGGTATTTGATACCGGTGCAGTTGCTCATATTTGTAACTCACAGCAGGAGCTGCGGAATAAACGGAGACTGGCGAAGGACGAGGTGACGATGCGCGTCGGGAATGGTTCCAGAGTCGATGTGATCGCCGTCGGCACGCTGCCTCTACATTTACCTACGGGATTAGTTTTGAACCTTAATAATTGTTATTTAGTGCCAAGTTTGAGCATGAACATTGTATCTGGATCTCGTTTAATACGAGATGGCTACTCATTTAAGTCTGAGAATAATGGTTGTTCGATTTATATGAGAGATATGTTTTATGGTCATGCTCCGATGGTCAATGGTTTATTCTTAATGAATCTCGAGCGTAATATTACACATTTTCATAGTGTAGATGCCAAAAGATGTAAAGTTGATAACGATAGTCCCACATACTTGTGGCACTGCCGCCTTGGTCACATTGGTGTCAAGCGCATGAAGAAGCTCCATGCCGATGGACTTTTAGAGTCTCTTGATTATGAATCGTTTGACACGTGCGAACCATGCCTCATGGGCAAGATGACCAAGACTCCGTTCTCCGGAACAATGGAGCGAGCAACCAACTTATTGGAAATCATACATACCGATGTGTGCGGTCCAATGAGCGTTGAGGCTCGCGGAGGATATCGTTATGTTCTCACTCTCACTGATGACTTAAGTAGATATGGGTATGTCTACTTAATGAAACACAAGTCTGAGACCTTTGAAAAGTTCAAGGAATTTCAGAATGAGGTGGAGAATCAACGTGACCGAAAGATAAAGTGCCTACGATCAGATCGTGGAGGAGAATATTTAAGTCACGAATTTGGCACACACTTAAGGAAATGTGGAATCGTTTCACAACTCACGCCGCCTGGAACACCTCAGCGAAACGGTGTGTCCGAACGTCGTAATCGCACTCTATTGGATATGGTGCGGTCTATGATGTCTCTTACTGATTTACCGCTATCATTTTGGGGATACGCTCTAGAGACAGCTACATTCACTTTAAATAGGGCACCGTCTAAATCCGTTGAGATGACACCGTATGAATTATGGTTTGGGAAGAAACCTAAGCTGTCGTTTCTAAAAGTTTGGGGATGCGATGCTTATGTCAAGAAACTTCAACCTAAAAAGCTCGAACCCAAGTCGGAAAAATGCGTCTTCATAGGATACCCTAAGGAAACTGTCGGGTATACCTTCTACTTAAGATCCGAGGGCAAAATCTTTGTTGCCAAGAACGGATGCTTTCTGGAAAAAGAGTTTCTCTCGAAAGAAGTAAGTGGGAGGAAAGTAGAACTCGATGAAGTACTACCTCTCGAACGGGAAAGTGGTGCAGCTCAGGAAAATGTTCCTGTGATGCCCACACCAACTGAAGAGGAAACCAATGATGATGATCAAGGTACTTCGGATCAAGTTGCTACTGAACTTCGTAGGTCCACAAGGACACCTTCCGCACCAGAGTGGTACGGCAACCCCGTCCTGGAAATCATGTTGTTAGACAACGGTGAACCTTCGAACTATGAAGAAGCGATGGCGGGCCCAGATTCCAACAAATGGCTTGAAGCCATGAAATCCGAGATAGAATCCATGTATGAAAACAAAGTATGGACTTTGACAGACTTGCCCGATGATCGGCGAGCGATAGAAAACAAATGGATCTTTAAGAAGAAGACAGATGCGGATGGTAATGTCACCATCTATAAAGCTCGACTTGTCGCTAAGGGTTATTGACAGGTTCAAGGGATTGACTACGACGAGACATTCTCTCCCGCAGCGAAGCTAAAGTCCGTCCGAATCATGTTAGCAATTGCCGCATACTATGATTATGAGATATGGCAGATGGACGTCAAAACAGCATTCCTTAACGGGCATCTTAAGGAAGAACTGTATATGATGCAGCCGGAAGGTTTTGTCGATCCTAAGAACGCTAACAAAGTATGCAAGCTCCAGCGATCCATTTATGGGCTGGTGCAAACATCTCGGAGTTGGAATATTCGCTTTGATGAGATGATCAAAGCGTTTGGGTTTATGCAGACTTATGGAGAAGCCTGCGTTTACAAGAAAGTGAGTGGGAGCTCTGTAGCATTTCTCATATTATATGTAGATGACATACTCTTGATGGGAAATAATATAGAATTTCTGGACAGCATTAAGGCCTACTTGAATAAGTGTTTTTCAATGAAGGACCTTGGAGAAGCTGCTTACATATTAGGCATCAAGATCTATAGAGATAGATCGAGACGCCTCATAGGTCTTTCACAAAGCACATACCTTGATAAGATTTTGAAGAGGTTCAAAATGGATCAGTCCAAGAAGGGGTTCTTGCCTATGTTACAAGGTGTGAGATTGAGCTCGGCTCAGTCACCGACCACGGCAAAAGATAAAGAAGAGATGAGTGTCATCCCCTATGCTTCAGCCATAGGATCTATTATGTATGCCATGCTGTGTACCAGACCTGATGTAAACCTTGCCGTGAGTTTGGTAGCTAGATACCAAAGTAATCCCGGCAAGGAACACTGGACAACAGTCAAGAATATCCTGAAGTACCTGAAAAGGACAAAGGACATGTTTCTCGTTTATGGAGGAGACGAAGAGCTTGTCGTAAAGGGTTACGTCGACGCTAGCTTCGACTCAGATCCGGATGACTCTAAGTCACAAACCGGATACGTGTATATGTTGAATGGTGGAGCAGTAAGCTGGTGCAGCTGCAAGCAGATTGTCGTGGCGGGATCTACGTGTGAAGCGGAGTACATGGCAGCCCCGGAGGCAGCGCATGAAGCGATTTGGGTGAAGGAGTTCATCACCGACCTAGGAGTCATACCCAATGCGTTGGGGCCAATCAAACTCTTCTGTGACAACACTGGAGCTATTGCCCTTGCCAAGGAGCCCAGGTTTCACAAGAAGACCAGGCACATCAAGCGTCGTTTCAACTCCATCCGTGAAAATGTTCAAGATGGAGACATAGAAATTTGCAAAGTACATACGAATCTGAATGTCGCAGATCCTTGACTAAACCTCTCTCGCGAGCTAAACATGATCAACACCAGAACTCTATGGGTGTTCGATTCATCTCAATGTAACTAGATTGGTGACTCTAGTGCAAGTGGGAGACTGTTGGAAATATGCCCTAGAGGCAATAATAAAAGTATTATTATATTTCATTGTTCATGATAATTGTCTTTTATTCATGCTATAACTGTATTATCCGGAAATCGTAATACACGTGTGAATACATAGACCTCAATATGTCCCTAGTGAGCCTCTAGTTGACTAGCTCGTTGTGATCAACAGATAGTCATGATTTCCTGGCTATGGACATTGGATGTCGTTGATAACGGGATCACATCATTAGGAGAATGATGTGATGGACAAGACCCAATCCTAAGCATAGCACAAAGGTCGTTTAGTTCGTTTGCTAGAGCTTTGCCAATGTCAAGTATCTCTTCCTTAGACCATGAGATCGTGTAACTCCCGGATACCGTAGGAGTGCCTTGGGTGTATCAAACGTCACAACGTAACTGGGTGACTATAAAGGTGCATTACAGGTATCTCCGAAAGTAGCTGTTGGGTTGACACGGATTGAGACTGGGATTTGACACGGATTCGGAGAACCGGATGAGATCCCGGACGTCACGAGGAGTTCCGGAATGGTCCGGAGGTAAAGATTTATATATGGGAAGTCCTATTTTGGCCACCGGAAAATGTTCGGGATTTTTCGGTATTGTACCGGGAAGGTTCTAGAAGGTTCCGGAGTGGGGCCCACCTGCATGGGGGGACCCACATGAACGTGAGTAGTGGGGGAAAGGCCCCACACCCCTGGTCAAGGCGCACCAAGATCCCCCCTTAGAAGGAATAAGATCATATCCCGAAGGGATAAGATCAAGATCCCTAAAAAGGGGGGATAACAATCGGTGGGGAAGGAAATGATGGGATTTCTTTCCTCCCACCTTGGCCAACGCCCCAATGGACTTGGAGGGCAAGAAACCAGCCCCTCCACCCCTATATATAGTGGGGAGGCGCATGGGAGCTTAACACAAGCCAAGGCGCAGCCCCTCCCCTCCCCAACACCTCTCCTCCTCCGTATATGCTTGGCGAAGCCCTGTCGGAGTACTGCTGCACCAACTACACCACGCCGTCGTGCTGCCGTTGGAGCAATCTTCCTCAACCTCTCCTTCCCCCTTGCTGGATCAAGAAGGAGGAGACGTCTCCCGTCCCGTACGTGTGTTGAACGCGGAGGTGCTGTCCGTTCAGCACTTGGACATCGGTGATCCGAATCACGTTCGAGTACGACTCCATCAACACCATCCCCTTGGCTAGCTTCCGCTTGTGATCTACAAGTGGTATGTAGATGCAAACTCTCTCCCTTGACTCGTTGCTTAGATGAACTCATAGATGGATCTTGGTGAAACCGTAGAAAAAAATTTAATTTTCTGCAACGTTCCCCAACACGGTGGCCTTGCCACAAATACAATGTCAACTACATGATCATGCATAGCAATATGACAATGATGAAGCGTGTCATAATAACGGAACGGTGGACAGTTGCATGGCAATATATCTCAGAATGGCTATGGAAATTCCATAATAGGTAGGTATGGTGGCTGTTTTGAGGAAGGTATATGGTGGGTGTATGATACCGGCGAAAGGTGTGCGGTATTAGAGAGGCTAGCAATGGTGGAAGGGTGAGAGTGTGTATAATCCATGGACTCAACATTAGTCATAAAGAACTGACATACTTATTGCAAAAATCTATTAGTTATCGAAACAAAGTACTATGTGCATGCTCCTAGGGGGATAGATTGGTAGGAAAAGACCATCGCTCGTCCCCGACCGCCACTCATAAGGAAGACAATCAATAAATAAATCATGCTCCGACTTCATCACATAACGGTTCACCATACGTGCATGCAACGGGAATCACAAACTTTAACACAAGTATCTCTCAAATTCACAACTACTCACTAGCATGACTCTAATATCACCATCTTCATATCTCAAAACAATTATCAAGTATCAAACTTCTCATAGTATTCAATGCACTCTATATGAAAGTTTTTATTATATCCCTCTTGGATGCCCATCATATTAGGACTAGTTTCATAACCAAAGCAAACCACCATGCTGTTCTAAAGACTCTCAAAATAATATAAGTGAAGCACTAGAGTTCATCTATTTCTTCAAAATAAAACCACCACCGTGCTCTAAAAGATATAAGTGAAGCACTAGAGCAACAACAAACTACTCCGAAAGATGTAAGTGAAGATCAACGAGTAGTCAAATAATTATGCAACTATGTGAAGACTATATAACATTTAAGAATTTCAGATCTTGGTATTTTATTCAAACAGCAAGCAAAACTAAATAAAATAAAATTATGCTCCAAGCAAAACACAAATCATGTGGCGAATAAAAATATAGCTCCAAGTAAAGTTACCGATGAACGAAGACGGAAGAGGGGATGCCTTCCGGGGCATCCCCAAGCTTAGGCTCTTAGTTGTCCTTGAATATTACCTTGGGGTTCCTTGGGCATCCCCAAGCTTAGTCTCTTGCCACTCCTTGTTCCATAATCCATCGAATCTTTACCCACAACTTGAGAACTTCACAACACAAAACTTAACAGAAAACTCGTAAGCTCTGTTAGTATAAGAAAATAAATCACCACTTCAAGGTACTGTAATGAACTCATTCTTTATTTATATTGGTATTATACCTACTGTATTCCAACTTCTCTATGGTTTATAAACTATTTTACTAGCCATAGATTCGTCAAAATAAGCAAACAACACACGAAAAAGAGAATCTGTCAAAAACAGCACAGTCTGTAGTAATCTGAATCAAACGTATACTTATAGGACTCATAAAATTCTCAAATAAATTGCTGGACCTGAGGAATTTATCTATTAATCATCTGCAAAAAGAATTAACTAAATATCACTCTCCAAATAAAAATGGCAGCAATTCTCGTGAGAGCTAAAGTTTCTGTTTTTTACAGCATGATCAACAAGACTTTCCCCAAGTCTTCCCAAAGGTTCTACTTGGCACAAACACTAATTAAAACCATAAAACCACATCTAAACAGAGGCTAGATGAATTATTTATTACTAAAAAGGAACAAAAAGTAAGTAACAAAAATAAAGTTGGGTTGCCTTCCAACAAGCGCCATCGTTTAACGCCCCTAGCCAGGCATGATGATTTCAACGATGCTCACATAAAAGATAAGAATTGAAACATAAAGAGAGCATCATGAAGAATATGACTAGAACATTTAAGTCTAACATACTTCCTATGCATAGGGATTTTGTGAGCAAACAACTTGTGGGAACAAGAATCAACTTGCATAGGAAGGTAAAACAAGCATAACTTCAAAATTTTAAGCACATAGAGAGGAAACTTGATATTATTGCAATTCCTACAAGCATATGTTCGTCCCTCATAATAATTTTCAGTAGCATCATGAATAAATTCAACAATATAACCAGCACCTAAAGCATTCTTTTCATGATCTACAAGCATAGAAAATTTACTACTCTCCACATAAGCAAGATTCTTCTCATTCGGAATAGTGGGAGTATCATGAGAGACTCGGATACTATAAATTGTTTCTACATTAAAAGAGTAATGTTCAGAAAAGGGGTAACCATAATCATGACAAGTTTTATAAATATAATCACTACTTTTTATAGCATAAGTATCATCACAATAATCATCATAAGTAGGAGGCATGCTATCATCATTATAAATTTGCATATCAAAACTTGGGAGACTAAAAATATCATCTTCATCAAACATAGCATCCCCAATCTTGGGACAAACATTAATTGCAGCAAATATATTCTAAAAAACATCATCTTCATCAAACATAGCTTCCCCAAGCTTGGGCCTTTTCATATCATAAGCATAATCACTCTCATCATTAATAGTATAGATAGCACCAATAGTATAGCAATTATCATATTCTTCCAAGCAAGTGCCAAAAAGATTTTCAAGATCATAAGAAGTATCATTATTTTCCACAATTATATTTTCATGAGGCACAATAGTAATAGGAGCAGCATTATTTGGGAGAGATATCTTTTTACCCCTCTTCCTTTTTCTTTTCTTCTTATTCACCACATCATGTGTGGGTTCAATCCTCTTTTTGGAGCTCCTTATTAATGAGATTGGTTGAATAGGAGGCTCCTCCTCGTTACCTGATTCATCATAAGAAATGATAGAAGGGTATTGGGAAGTCTCTTCCCTTTCATTAGTATTATCTTCATCTTCTATTTGTTTTCTTTTCTTTATGTAGTTGGCAATATAAGGATTTTCAATGAAATTTACCGCACAATACATATAAATTTCCTCTAGATCAAAAGGAAGAACTCTATCAAGGGAAAAATTTGGAATATCCTTAGTTATACGTTTCATTTCTTCGTAGCCCATATGCAAACTAAGTTCATTATAATGTGCAAGGAAAATCAAGTCATCACAATTTTTGGACACGATTAGATCATGAAACAATTTGCATCGGATAGTTAAATGACCACGTTCATTACAAAGCTCACAAGTATGGCCAATAAAATTTAAATCTTCAGCACAAACATCTAGCCTCTCTTGCAACAATTTGGTTTCTAAGTACTTATGCCTCTTGCAATATCTATCTTCCCTATTTGGTGTGTACTTGCAAACCCAATGCACTCCACAAAAATTGGCATGTTTATAGGAGACATTTTCATCATAACTAGTGCAATCATCATTAGTATCATGGATATTCAAAGAATTTGTACTAACAACATTGCAATCATGCTCATCATTCACATATTTTATGCCAAACATTCTATGTAATTCTTCTTCTAGCATTTGAGCACAAATTTCCTTTCCATCATACTCACGAAAGATATTAAAAAGATGAAGCGTATGAGGTAGAAACAATTCCATTTTTAGATAGTTTTCTTTTATAGATTAAACTAGTGATAAAACAAGAAACTAAAAGACTCGGTTGCAAGATCTAAAGATATACCTTCAAGCGCTAACCTCCCCGGCAACGGCGCCAAAAAAGAGCTTGATGTCTACTACACAACCTTCTTCTTGTAGATGTTGTTGGGCCTCCAAGTGCAGAGGTTTGTAGGACAGTAGCAAATTTCCCTCAAGTGGATGACCTAAGGTTTATCAATCCGTAGGAGGCATATGATGAAGATGGTCTCTCTCAAGCAACCCTGCAACCAAATAACAAAGAGTCTCTTGTGTCCCCAACACACCCAATATAATGGTAAATTGTATAGGCGCACAAGTTCGGCGAAGAGATGGTGATACAAGTGGTATATTGATGGTAGATAAAGGTTTTTGTAATCTGAAAATATAAAAACAGCAAGGTAACGAATGATAAAAGTGAGCGTAAACGGTATTGCAATGCGTTGAAACAAGGCCTAGGGTTCATACTTTCGCTAGTGCAAGTTCCCTCAATAATACTAACATAATTGGATCACATAACTATCCCTCAATATGCAACAAAGAGTCACTCCAAAGTCACTAATAGCGGAGAACAAACGAAGAGATTATGGTAGGGTACGAAACCACCTCAAAGTTATTCTTTCCAATCAATCTGTTGGGATATTCCTATAAGTGTCACAAACAGCCCTAGAGTTTGTACTAGAATAACGCCTTAAGACACAAATCAACCAAAACCCTAATGTCACCTAGATACTCCAATGCCACCTCAAGTATCCGTGGGTATGATTATACGATATGCATCACACAATCTCAGATTCATCTATTCAACCAACACATAGAACCTCAAAGAGTGCCCCAAAGTTTCTACCGGAGAATCACGACGAAAACGTGTGCCAACCCCTATGCATAGGTTCATGGGAGGAACCCGCAAGTTGATCACCAAAACATAAATCAAGTGAATCACGTGATATCCCATTGTCACCACACATACGCACGGCAAGACATACATCAAGTGTTCTCAAATCTTTAAAGACTCAATCCGACAAGATAATTTCAAAGGGGAAACTCAATCCATTACAAGAGAGTAGAGGGGGGAGAAAACATCATAGGATCCAAATATAATAGCAAAGCTCGCGATACATCAAGATCGTATCACCTCAAGAACACGAGAGAGAGAGAGAGAGAGATCAAACACATAACTACTGGTACATACCCTCAGCCCCGAGGGAGAACTACTCCCTCCTCGTCATGGAGAGCACCAGGATGATGAAGATGGCCATCGGAGAAGGTTTCCCCCTCCGGCAGGGTGCCAGAACGGGTCTAGATTGGCTTTCGGTGGCTACGAAGGCTTCTGGCGGCGGAACTTCTGATGTATTGTGCTCCCCGATCGTTTTAGGGTATATGGAGATATATATGTGGAAGAAGTACGTCAGGGGAGCCACGAGGGGCCCACGAGGGTGGAGGGCGCGCCCTAGGGGGGTGGGCGCGCCCCCTACCTCGTGGCTCCCTCGTTTCTTTCCTGACGTGCACTCCAAGTCTATCGGGTTGCTTTCCTTCCAAAACTAAGTTCCGTGAAGTTTCGGGTCAATTGGACTCCGTTTGATTTTCCTTTCTGCGATACTCTAAAACAAGGGAAAAACAGAAACTGGCACTGGGCTCTGGGTTAATAGGTTAGTCCCAAAATCATATAAAATAGCATATAAATGCATATAAAACATCCAAGGTTGATAATATAATAGCATGGAACAATCAAATTATAGATACGTTGGAGACGTATCAGCATTCAAGCACAACATCCGTGACGAGTGGCTTGCCCGGCACCTCGGCCAGGAGAAGCCAAAGTCTATGGCAGCCCTCACGGCACTCATGACCCGCTTTTGCGCGGGCGAGGATAGCTGGATGGCTCGCAGCAACAACACATCAAGGAATCCGGGTACTCTGGATACCAAAGATGCCAATGGCACACCACATCATAACAGACAAAAGCGCTGCAACAACGGCGATAACACCGATGATACGGCAGTCAATGCCAGATTCAGAGGCTCTAGATCCGGTTAGCAGAAAAAAGCCATTTAAAAGAAGTACTCCGGGCCCGTCCAGTTTGGATCGCATACTGGATCACTCGTGTCAAATCCACGACACCCCCGATAAGCCAGCCAATCACACCAACAGAGAATGCTGGGTGTTCAAGCAGGCCGGCAAGTTAAACGCCGAAAACAAGGACAAGGGGCTGCATAGTGATGACAAGGAGGAGCCCCGACCGCCGAACACGGGAGGACAGAAGAGGTTCCCCCTACAAGTGAAGACGATGAACATGATATACGCAACCCACATTCCCAAGAGGGAACGGAAGCATGCACTAAGGGACGTCTATGCGATGGAGCCTGTCACCCCAAAGTTCAACCCATTGTCCGCTTGTCCGGTCACCTTTGATCGCAGGGACCACCCCACTAGTATCCGTCATGGCGGATCTGCGGCATCTGCCGCACTGGTCCTAGACCCCATAATTGACGGATTCCACCTCACTCGAGTCCTTATGGACGACGGCAACAGCCTGAACCTGCTCTATCAGGATACAGTGCGCAAAATGGGTATAGATCCCTCAAGGATCAAACCCACCAAAACCACCTTTAAGGGTGTCATCCCAGGTGTAGAGGCCCATTGCACGGGCTCAATCACACTGGAAGTGGTCTTCGGATCTCCGGACAACTTCCGAAGCGAAGAGTTAATCTTCGTTATCGTCCCGTTCTGCAGCGGCTATCACACACTGCTCGGGCGAACCACATTTGCAAAATTCAATGCGGTACAACATTACACATACCTCAAGCTCAAGATGCCAGGACCTAGGGGGGTCATAACAGTCAGTGGAAACACAGAACACTCGCTCCGCACGGAAGAGCACACTGCGGCCCTCGCAGCAGAAGCACAAAGTAGCCTTTTAAGGCAAACCACCAATTCGGCGATATAGCCCCCGGACACCGTCAAGCGAGTCCGGAGTACATAATTACGCACTAGCAATTCGGCCCCCGTCCCAGTCCCAGCCAAGCGATGAAATCCGTGCCGCGCGTACATAATTACGCACTAAAAATACCATGGGCATAGGCGGGGGCACGATCAGGGCACGTCCCGCAATGCGGCTTAACTGCCCTAGGGGTTGTATACCTTTATCATTTTTCTCTCTTTCAGGACCTAACTCCCTGGAAGCCCTTTTCGGCAGTACGATTGCTGGACACATTACAGGAAGGAACATCCAAGGAGGCAAGAAGCTAAGATGTACACGGGAACCCACAGGTGGTCTCTAATAATAATCGATATACCCGCTTTCTACTATTCGTACGGAGATTGCCCTTGGATAGGACATGTCAAATAGTCCTATTTTCTGCTTATTGCACTATCTGTTTCAGTATGCTTCGATGTATTATTTAAAATAATAATGCATAGCATTAGTCTATTATTGCATTATTCATCCTTTTTTCTTATATGTTCATTTACGACAACTTGCACCCGTACATTCTGGTACGGTCAGTACGCCAGGGGCTTTCGTTTACCACATAATACGGTGTGAGAAGTCCGAACACTTTCGACAGTGCGGCACCCCGAACTGATAGCATTATATGCATCAGCTCCGAATCACGTCTTGGGTCAATAGTTGGGTTTTCCCGGCTCCCATGCTTTGGTACCTTACGTTCCGTTATATCGGCTAAGGTAGCGCTGGGAGAACTACTACGATTGTGTCCCGGTTCTTCCGGACGAGCACCTCAGTAGAGAAAGCCGAAAACTGACTATCATGATAGGGCGAGAGCTGGTCGCTGTTCGAGAGGTCTCAAGTCCTTAAAGACCTTTTCCGCTTCGGGCGAGGAGTCGGCCTTGCCTGACTTAGGCGTGTATAGCGCCCCAACTCCGGTCTTCCGAATACTAGGGGCTTCACCAAAATTTAAAATTGTAGACTTCTATGGCTAAGTGAGAGTGATAAAGCCTTACAGTCTGATTGCCTGGTTCATTATGCTGAACACCTCCCTCGAAGGACCCAAAATTGGGATAAAGAGTGCTCAGGTTTATCCCGAACACCCCAGTACTAATTACATGGGGGCAGAAGCCGACGACTGGCCAACTCTCAGATTTTATAAACGGTCGCACAAAAGGTAATATTTTAAATTAAAAAAGTGTTGCATAGCACAAATGAACTTGTTTCACATTACAGGATCACATGAGCATGTTCACTCAAAAATTACATCTCTGGCACATTCATCCGCCACAAGGCGGGAACCCTTTAGGACACTCTCATAATACATTTCGGGGCAGCGATGCTCCTTGCCCTCTGGCGGCCCCTCCTTCACCAGCTTCACGGCATTCAGCTTCGCCCGGGCAAAAGCCTGGCACGCATCCTCGATGCAGACGGACCGCTTTATGACTTCAAGCCGTGGGCAGGCATCCACAAGCCGCCTCACCAGACTAAAGTAGCTGCCGGGCAGGGGCTCGCCAGGCCATATACGGACTATAAGACCCTTCATGGCCTGTTCGGCCGCCTTGTGAAGCTCGACCAATTGCTTCAGCTGGTCGCTCAAGGGCATTGGGTGTTCGGTCCCAGTATACTGAGACCAGAACAAATTTTCTGTAGAGCTCCCCTCCTCAGCTCGGTAAAATTCCGTGGCATCCAGCACATTGCGGGGAAGATCTGCGAACGCTCCTGGAGAGCTCCGAACTCGGGTAAGTAAAAGGAAAGTTTCCTTCACATGCTTGCTTTGCATAATGAATGCCTTACCCGCTGCTATCTTCTTCACTGCATCCATCTCCCGGAGGGCCTTGTGGGCTTCAGCCTTGGCGCTCCGTGCGCTTTCGAGCGCCTTCGCAAGCTCGGACTCTCACGTCTTGGAGTCAAGCTCCAAGGACTCGTGTTTTTTGGCGAGAGCCTCGAGCTCTTACTACACCTCGCCTACCCGGGCTTCTTACTTTTCCCGCTCAAGGCGCTCCTTGGACGCTTTATCTTCGGCCTCGGACAGCGCCTTCTTCAGGGTCGCCACCTCGGTCGTGGCCCCTGGCAAATTCATGATGATCCTATTACTTCACACCCGAACTTCTTTTTAAATATATAGACAAGGTATTGCTTACCCTTGCTCTCCTCGAACTGCCTCTTGGTAAGGCCGAGCTCGTTCTCGGATCGCTCCAGGTCCTGCTTCAGTGCAGAGACCTCCGCAGTACGTGCGACAGCGGCCAATAGTGAAGCATGCACATACACAGAGACATATTCTGATTAGACTCCTGGGTCATCATTTGATCCTCTATTCGGCCTTTCTTTGCGAACGCCGAACAGAGCATCAGGGGCTACTGTCTATGCGGTAATATTTTCTTATATTTTGATTGCTTACCTCAAAGCCTGTTAGGAGGCTGGCGCAAGCTTCGGTCATTCTGTTTTTGGCGAACTGAACTTTCTCGATCACCGCACTCATGATAGTGTGGTGCTCTTCGTTGATGGAAGCGCCGCGAAGCGCTTCCAGCAAGTTGTCCGGTGCCTCTAGATGGACAGAGGACACCGGCATGGGCGGCTTGCCCCCCTTAACGGGGGATCGCCTACCGGAGTCCGGAACCACCGAAGGTTCCAGAGCAGTATTCGGCTGGGGGCCGAACTTGGAGCCCGTGGGAGTCTTGCTCCCTTTGCACCTAGGGTCCGGAAGGTCGCCTCGAGGCGCCTCCAGGACTACCTCCCCTCGACTCGGTGCCTTTCGAGACAACACCTCGACGTTGTCCGTAGGGCGAGGGGTGGAGGCGGTCGGAAGAGAACCGCTATTCATATCCGATGAGTCCAATGAACCACTCGACGAAGATACGTCGAGATGAGCTCGGGACGGACTGCATAATCATGTTCGGCATGAGGAGAAGCAGTGCAATAAAACATACCATGAGTTACTATGGTGTCCAGATACTTACAACTTCGCCAGGGGCTTGACCCTGGGTAGCCACTCATCACCGCTGTAGGCGGCCATCGTGGAGCAGTTCAGAGGGAGGGTCCTTCCCTTCTTGGACCCTTCGGCCTCCCCGGTTGGGTCGGCCTTCCTTTTTTTGTCTCCCCCGACCGGGGGGAGAACTTTCCTCCTCCTTCTCCTCGTTTTCCTGAGAGGAGTGCGCGTCAGAGTCATCGGACGATGAGTCCGATACAACCTTGCGCCGGAGACCCTTTCGGGTCCCCGTGGCCTTCTTCTTGGTCTTCTTCCCCGGCACCTCGTAAGGTGCCGGAGCCAGCATCTCCGCTAGGAGAGCATCTGCAGGATCTTCAGGCAGGGGGGCTAGGCAATTGAGCTGCTCTGTTGTCTTTATCCAGTCCTGTTAATGACATGGAAGCTTAGATCCCACGCATGATTTAACAGGGGCAAATAAATACCCTGTGAGATACAAAAAGTTACCAGATTGGCATGATGCTTTGCACTGAGTCCGCGGTCCTCGATGAGGGAAGGAGGTACCTCGGCGCCCTTGAACAGCACCCTCCAGACGTCCTTGTGCGTCGTGTCGTAGAGCTCTTGCAGCGTCTGGTGCTTGGCCGGGTCGAACTCCCACAAATTGAATGCCCGTTGTTGACACGGGGGAATCCGGCGGAAGAGCATGACCTGGACCACGTTGACGAGCTTGATTTTCTTGCTCACCATGTTCTTGATGCAGGTCTGGATTCCAGTCAGCTCTACCAAAGAACCCCAGGACAGGCACTTCTCTTTCCAGGAAGTGAGCCGCGTGGGGATTCTGGATCGAAATTTGGGGGCCGCCACTGAGTTGGTGTCACGCGGCTCGGTGATGTAGAACCACCCCGATTGCCACCCCTTTATGTTCTCCACATAGGAGCCTTCGAGCCAGGTGATGTTAGGCATTTTGCCCACCATGGCGCCTCCGCACTCTGCTTGCTGGCCAACCACCACCTTCGGTTTGACATTGAAGGTCTTCAGCCACAGGCCAAAATGGGGCCTGATGCGGAGGAAGGCCTCGCACACGACGATAAACGCCGAGATGTTGAGGATGAAATTGGGGGCCAGATCACGAAAATTCAGCACGTAGTAGAACATGAGCCCGCGGATAAACGGGTGGAGAGGAAATCCCAGTCCGCGGACAAAGTGGGTAAGAAAAACTACCCTCTCATGGGGTTCAGGCATAGGGATGATCTGCCCTGCATCTGGCAGCCGGTGCGCGATATCCGCGGCCAGATATCCGGCTTCCCATAACTTTGTGATATTCTCCTCCGTGACAGAGGAGACCATCCACTTGCCTCCCGCTCCGGACATGCTTGTAGTGGTTTGAGAAGAAAGACGCGGACTTGGGCGCTGGAGCTCAAGTGTGCGAGAATGGGTAAGCAAGGAGGAAGAAGGCGTGGGTGAAAAGAGTGAATCCTAATCCCTTTATAAGGGCAGAAGAGGTGATGCGCCTCCCCACTTGCCTGGTAAAATCGCTTATTCCCCAAAGCGCCGTAATTGATGGCGCGGTTGGGTTACCCACGTCCGTATTGATGAGAATCCCGTAATAAGGGGACACGATCTCTGCTTTGACAAGACGTGTCAAGAAAACTGCCTCGCGATATGTGCGATGCTGGTTGAGAAAAACGGTTCGAATAATGACCGAGCCATGATGTGATGTCATGCTGTCAAAATGTGTCAGCAGATTAGATTTGTGGAAATATTATTCTCTCTACGGTGGTACGTGGAACTTGTTTTGCAGAGCCGGACACTATCCTTGTGTTCAAAATCTTCCATGGAGTATTCGGAGGAGGAACCCGCCTTGCAATGCCGAAGACGAAATTGCGCGCCGGACTCATCATCATTGAAGCCTGGTTCAGGGGCTACTGAGGGAGTCCTGGATTAGGGGGTCTTCGGACAGCCGGACTATATCCTTTAGCCGGACTGTTGGACTATGAAGATACAAGATTGAAGACTGTGTCCCGTGTCCGGATGGGACTTTCCTTGGCGTGGAGGCAATCTTGGCAATACGAATATGTAGATCTCCTCCCTTGTAACAGACTCTATGTAACCCTAGCCCCCTCCGGTGTCTATATAAACCGGAGGGTTTAGTCCGTAGGACAACAGATAATCATACCATAGGCTAGCTTCTAGGGTTTAGCCTCTACGATCTCGTGGTAGATCAACTCTTGTAATACTCATATCATCAATATCAATCAAGCGGGACATAGGGTATTACCTCCATCAAGAGGGCCCGAACCTTGGTAAACATCGTGTCCCCTGCCTCCTGTTACCATCTGCCTTAGACGCACAGTTCGGGACCCCCTACCCGAGATCCGCCGGTTTTGACACCGACAATGACGATATATGATGGACTGGTTGAGATGAGAAAAGCTAGTATGAACTCGACCTCTCTTGTTTTTGTAAATATGATTAGTTCATCGTTCCTGATTCAGCCTATTATGAATAAACATGTTTGCAATGACAATTAGAGATTATAGTTGTTTATGCCATGCTTAATTAGCTAGGAGCTTATAATGGTTTACCTTGCGTGCCAACATGCTATTAAAATGGTTGTGATGTGGTATGATAGGGTGGTATCCTCTTTTGAACGATTCGAGTGGCTTGACTTGGCACATGTTCACGCATGTAGTTGAAACAAAATCAACATAGCCTCTGAGATATTTAAGTTCATGGTGCATTATATCCTACTCATGCTTGCATTTAGTGTTGATTAATTTTAATGCATGTTCATGACTGTTGTCGCTCTCTAGCTGGTCGCTTCCCAGTCTTTTTCTAGCCTTCACCTGTACTAAGCGGGAATACTGCTTGTGCATCCAATCCCATAAACCCCAAAGTTATGCCATATGAGTCCACCATACCTACCTATTTTCGGTATTACCTGCCGTTCCAAGTAAATTTGTATGTGCCAAACTCTAAACCTTCAAATAAATATCCTGTTTTGTATGCTCAAACAGCTCATGTATCAACTAGGGTTGTCCACATCTTCCATGTTAGGCGGGTTATTCTCAAGAGGAGTGGACTCCGCTCCTCACTCACGAGAAAATGGCTGGTCACCGGGATGCCCAGTACCATGCTTTATGCAAACTAAATCAAAATAATTGCAAACAAAACTCCCCCTGGGACTCTTGTTAGTTGGAGGCACTCATTGTTTCAAGCAAGCCATGGATTGATGCTTGTTGGTGGAGGGGGAGTATAAAGTTTACCATTCTGTTTGGGAACCGCCTATAATGTGTGTAGCATGAAAGATATCGCCATCTCTTGGTTGTTATGTTGACAATGAAAGTATACCGCTCAAAATATTATTCACCTTTATTTCAAAACCGAGCTCTAGCACCTCTACAAATCCATGTTTTCCTCTGCGAAGGGTCTATCTATTTACTTTCATGTTGAGTCATCATCCTTTTATTAAAAAGCACCAGTTAGAGAGCACCACTGTCATTTGCATTCATTACTGTTAGTTTACATTGAGTATGACTTGACTGGATCTCTTTTGCCATGAATTACAATGTTTAGTCGGTCCTTGATCTTTAAAGGTGCTCTGCATTTATGTTTTGTGGTCTTAGAAAGGGCTAGCGAGATACCATCTTGTTATATCATATTATGATTGTTTTAAGAAAGTGTTGTCGTCTGAGATTTATTATTATTGCTCGCTAGTTAATTATGCCATTGATATGAGTAAACATGAGACCTAAGCATTATTGTGAATATGGTTAGTTTATAATCTTTGCTAAAAACTTGAATGCTGGCTTTACATATTTACAACAACAAGAGCAAACAAAGTTTGTAAAAGTTTTTCTTTATCACTTTTAGTTTGTTAACTGAATTGCTTGAGGACAAGCAAAGGTTTAAGCTTGGGGGAGTTGATACGTCTCCGTCGTATCTACTTTTCCAAACACTTTTGCCCTTGTTTTGGACTCTAACTTGCATGATTTGAATGGAACTAACCCGGACTGATGTTGTTTTCAGTAGAATTGCCATGGTGTTATTTATGTGCAGAAACAAAAGTTCTCGGAATGGCCTGAAACTTCATGGAATGTCTTTTTGGAAATAATAAAAAATCCTTGCAAAAGATGAAGACCAGGGGGCCCACACCCTAGCCACGAGGGTGGGGGGCGCGCCTGCCCCCCTAGTCGCGCCCCCTACCTCGTGGGCCCCCTGGAGCTCCTCCGACCTCAAATCCAACTCTATATATTTGCTTTCGGGGAGAAAAAAAATAAAGGAGAAGGATTCATCACGTTTTACGATACGGAGCCGCCGCCAAGCCCTAAAACCTCTCGGGAGGGCTGATCTGGAGTCCGTCCGGGGCTCCGGAGAGAGGAATTTGTCGCCATCGTCATCATCAACCATCCTCCATCACCAATTTCATGATGCTCACCGCCGTGCGTGAGTAATTCCATCGTAGACTTGCTGGACGGTGATGGGTTGGATGAGATTTATCATGTAATCGAGTTAGTTTTGTTAGGGTTTGATCCCTAGTATCCACTATGTTCTGAGATTGATATTGCTATGACTTTGATATGCTTAATGCTTGTCACTAGGGCCCGAGTGCCATGATTTCAGATCTGAACCTATTATGTTTTCATCAATATATGAGAGTTCTTGATCCTATCTTGCAAGTCTATAGTCACCTACTATGTGTTATGATCCGGCAACCCCGAAGTGACAATAATTGGGACCACTCCCGGTGATGACCGTAGTTTGAGGAGTTCATGTATTCACCATGTGTTAATGCTTTGGTCCAGTACTCTATTAAAAGGAGGCCTTAATATCCCTTAGTTTCCGCTAGGACCCCGCTGCCACGGGAGGGTAGGACAAAAGATGTCATGCAAGTTCTTTTCCATAAGCACATATGACTATATTCAGAATACATGCCTACATTACATTGATGAATTGGAGCTAGTTCTGTGTCACCCTAGGTTATGACTGTTACATGATGAACCGCATCCGGCATAATTCTCTATCACCGATCCATTGCCTACGAGTTTTCCATATATTGTTCTTCGCTTATTTACTTTTCCGTTGCTATTGCTATCATCACTACAAAATACCAAAAACATTACTTTTGCTACCGTTACTTTTGCTATCATTACCACTATTATCCTATTACTTTGCTACTAAATACTTTGCTGCAGATATTAAGTTTCCAGGTGTGGTTGAATTGACAACTCAGCTGCTAATACTTGAGAATATTCTTTGGCCCCCCTTGTGTCGAATCAATAAATTTGGGTTGAATACTCTACCCTCGAAAACTGTTGCGATCCCCTATACTTATGGGTTATCAGGTTCTTAATTAAAAAGAACCGAATCATCGATTGTCCGGACACCGAAGCCCTCGCGGACTTTAAACATAGCGTCCGTGACGAATGGCTTGCCCGACACCTCGGCCAAGAAAGGCCAAAGTCCATGGCAGCCCTTACTGCACTCATGACCCGCTTTTGCGCGGGAGAAGAGCTAGTTAGCTCATAGAAGCAACTGTACCAGCGACCCTGGCACCTCGGAAGCCAGAGACGGCAACGGCAGGCCACGACGCCACAAACACAAGCGTTAAAACAACGATGAAGATACCAAAGACACGACGGTCAATGCCGGGTTTGGTGGCTCTAAACCCGGTCAGCGAAAGAAGCCATTCAAAGGAAACAGGGATGACCCATCCAATTTAGACAAAATACTTTATCGGCCTTGCCAGATTCATGGTACCTCCGACAAGCCTGCAAATCACTCCAACAGAAATTGTTGGGTCTTCAAACAGGTCGGTAAGTTAAATACCGAACATAAGGGGAAAGGGCCGCCAAGCGAGGACAATGATGAGCCCCGCCCACCGAACACAGGGGGGCAGAAGAAATTTCCCCCTAAGGTAAAAATAGTGAATATGATATATGT
The DNA here is from genome assembly GCF_018294505.1 of Triticum aestivum. NCBI lineage: Eukaryota > Viridiplantae > Streptophyta > Magnoliopsida > Poales > Poaceae > Triticum > Triticum aestivum. The sequence continues at coordinate 499,964,412 of NC_057794.1, read as the reverse complement.
CACTCATATCCCCAAGAGGGAGCGCAAGCATGCACTAAGGGACATTTGATAACCCACAAGTATAGGGGATCGCAACAGTTTTCGAGGGTAGAGTATTCAATCCAAAATTATTGATTCGACACAAGGGGAGCCAAAGAATATTCTCAAGTATTAACAGTTGAGTTCAATTCAACCGCACCTAAAAGACTTAATATCTGCAGCAAGGTATTTAGTAGCAAAGTAATATGGAAGTAACGATAACGGTGGCAAAAGTAACAGTATTGGTTTTGTAGTGATTGTAACAGTGGCAATAGAAAAGTAACTAAGTAAAGATCAATATATGAAAAGCTCGTAGGCAATGGATCAGTGATGGATAATTATGTCGGATGCGATTCCTCATGCAACAGTTATAACATAGGGTGACACACGCTCCAGTTCATCAATGTAATGTAGGCATGTATTCCGAATATAGTCGTACGTGCTTATGGAAAAGAACTTGCATGACATCTTTTGTCCTACCCTCCCGTGGCAGCGGGGTCCTATTGGAAACTAAGGGATATTAAGGCCTCCTTTTAATAGAGTACCGGAACAAAGCATTAACACTTAGTGAATACATGAACTCCTCAAACTATAGTCATCACCGGGAGTGGTCCCGATTATTGTCACTTCAGAGTTATCGGATCATAACACATAGTAGGTGACTATTGACTTGCAAGATAGGATCAAGAACTCACAAATATTCATGAAAACATAATAGGTTCAGATCTGAAATCATGGCACTCGGGCCCTAGTGACAAGCATTAAGCATAGCAAAGTCATAGCAACATCAATCTCAGAACATAATGGATACTAGGGATCAAACCCTAACAAAACTAACTCGATTACATGATAAATCTCATCTGACCCATCACTGTCCAACAAGCCTACAATGGAATTACTCACACACGACGGTGAGCATCATGAAATTGATGATGGAGGAAGGTTGATGATGACGATGGCGACGGATTCCCCTCTCCGGAGCCCCGAACGGACTCCAGATCAGCCCTCCCGAGAGAGATTAGGGCTTGGCGGCGGCCCTGTATCGTAAAACGCAATGAATCCTTCTCCTTGATTTTTTCTCCCCGAACGTGAATATATAGAGTTGGAGTTGAGGTCGATGGAGCCTCAGGGGGCCCACGAGACAGGGGGCGCGCCCCCACCCCCGTGGACAGGGTGTGGCCTGATGTCTACTACACAACCTTCTTCTTGTAGACGTTGTTGGGCCTCCAAGTGCAGAGGTTTGTAGGACAGTAGCAAATTTCCCTCAAGTGGATGACCTAAGGTTTATCAATCCGTAGGAGGCGTAGGATGAAGATGGTCTCTCTCAAGCAACCCTGCAACCAAATAACAAAGAGTCTCTTGTGTCCCCAACACACCCAATACAATGGTAAATTGTATAGGTGCACTAGTTCGGCGAAGAGATGGTGATACAAGTGGTATATGAATGGTAGATATAAGTTTTTGTAATCTGAAAAATATAAAAACAGCAAGGTAACTAATGATAAAAGTGAGCGTAAACGGTATTGCAATGCTAGGAAACAAGGCCTAGGGTTCATACTTTCACTAGTGCAAGTTCTCTCAACAATAATAACATAATTGGATCACATAACTATCCCTCAACATGCAACAAAGAGTCACTCCAAAGTCACTAATAGCGGAGAACAAACGAAGAGATTATGGTAGGGTATGAAACCACCTCAAAGTTATCCTTTCTGATCGATCTATTCAAGAGTCCGTAGTAAAATAACACTAAGCTATTCTTTCCGTTCAATCTATCCTAGAGTTCGTACTAGAATAACACCTTAACACACAAATCAACCAAAACCCTAATGTCACCTCAAGTATCCGTGGGTATGATTATACGATATGCATCACACAATCTCAGATTCATCTATTCAAACCAACACAAAGGTACTTCAAAGAGTGCCCCAAAGTTTCTACCGGAGAGTCAAGACAAAAACGTGTGCCCACCCCTATGCATAGGTTCATGGGCGGAACCCGCAAGTTGATCACCAAAACATACATCAAGTGGATCATAGAATACCCCATTGTCACCACAGGTATCCCACGCAAGACATACATCAAGTGTTCTCAAATCCTTAAAGACTCAATCCGATAAGATAACTTCAAAGGGAAAACTCAATCCATTACAAGAGAGTAGAGGGGGAGAAACATCATAAGATCCAACTATAATAGCAAAGCTCGCGATACATCAAGATCGTGCCACCTCAAGAACACGAGAGAGAGAGAGATCAAACACATAGCTACTGGTACATACCCTCAGCCCCGATGGATAACTACTCCCTCCTCATCATGGAGAGCACTGGGATGATGAAGATGGCCACCGGAGAGGGATTCCCCCTCGGGCAGGGTGCCGGAACGGGTCTAGATTGGTTTTCGGTGGCTACGGAGGCTTCTGGCGGCGGAACTCCCGATCTATTATGCTCCCCGAAGTTTTTAGGGTATATGGGTATATATGGGAGGAAGAAGTACATCAGTGGACCTCCGGGCTGTCCACGAGGCAGGGGGGCGCGCCCAGGGGGTGGGCGCGCCCCCACCCTTGTGGGCAGCCCGGGACTCTCCTGGTCCAACTTCGATACTCCGTGGGCTTCTTCTGGTCCAAAAATAAGTTCCGTGAAGTTTCAGGTCAATTGGACTCCGTTTAATTTTCCTTTTCTGCGATACTCTAAAATAAGGAAAAAACAGAAACTGGCACTGGGCTCTGGGTTAATAGGTTAGTCCCAAAAATAATATAAAAGTGCATAATAAAGCCCATAAACATCCAAAACAGATAATATAATATCATGGAACAATCAAAAATTATAGATACGTTGGAGACGTATCATGCCCCCCTGGTGTTGATTCTTTCGCCAGTATATTTTATGAATTCCAAAAATATTCTCCGTGAAGTTTCATGTCATTCCGTGAACTTTTATTTCTGCACAAAAATAACACCATGACAATTCCGCTGAAAACAACGTCAGTCCGGATTAGTTCCATTCAAATCATGTAAGTTAGAGTCCAAAACAAGGTCAAAAGTGTTTGGAAAAGTAGATACGATGGAGACGTATCAACGTCTACGCCATAGAGCCGGTCGCCTCAAAATTCAACCCCTGACCGGCTTGTCCAATCACCTTAGATCGTAAGGACCACCCGACTAGTATCCGTCATGGAGGTTCGGCAGCCTTGGTCCTTGATCCAATCATTGACCGATCCATCTCACCCGAGTCCTCATGGATGGCGGCAGCTGTCTTAACTTGATTTATCAAGACACGGTCCGCAAAATGGGTATTGACCCATCAAGAATTAATCCTACTAACACCACCTTTAAATGAGTGATACCCGGCGTAGAAGCCCGCTGCACGGGCTCAATAACATTGGAAGTAGTCTTGGTTCACTGGATAACTTCCGAAGCGAAGACTTGATCTTCGACATTGTCCCCTTCCGTCCGTAGTTAGTAGCTAGATGGATTCCTCTCTCTCTCTCTCTCTCTCTCTTGATTCTCAATACAATGGTCTCTTGGAGATCTATTTAATGTAACTCTTTTTATGGTGTGTTTGTTCGGATCCGATGAAGTTCGAGTTTATGATCGGATTTTTATCCATGAATATTATTTGAGTCTCCTTTGATCTCTTATATGCATGATTATTTATAGCCTCGTATTTCTTCTCCGAATCTTTGGTTTTGTTAGGCCAACTAGATTGATTTTTCTTGCAATGGGAAGAGGTGCTTTGTGATGGGTTCGATCTTGCGGTGTCCTTTCCCAGTGACAGAAGGGGCAGCAAGGCACGCATGTATCGTTGCTATTAAGGATAACAAGATGGAGTCTATTCCTACATGAATAGATCTTGTCTACATCATGTCATCGTTCTTATTGCATTACTCCGTTTCTCCATGAACTTAATACACTAGATGCATGCTGGATAGCGGTTGATGTGTGGAGTAATAGTAGTAGATGCAGGCAGGAGTCGGTCTACTAATCTTGGACATGATGCCTACATATTGATCATTGCCTTGGATACCATCATAATTATTTGTTCTTCTATCAATTACCCAATAGTAATGTGTTTACCCACCATGTGCTATTTCTCGAGAGAAGCCACTAATGAAATCTACGGCCCCCGGGTCTATCTTTTATCATAATTGTTTTCCGATCTATCTTTTCCCATATTTATTTTCAGTATTTCCAAAAATCCAAAAACACCTTGCTGCACTTTTTCTTTATTTATTTTATTTTGCATTTTATTGAGATCTATTTATGCAATCTACCACAAAACAATTTATCTTTTTACTAAGGAGGGATTGACAACCCCTCTTACGCGTCAGATTGCAAGTATTTGTTCTGTGTGTGCAGGTACAATTTACATAGTTTTGCACTTTTGCTTGGTCCTCCTACTGGATTGATACCTTGATTTCATAACTGAGGGAAATACCTACCGTAGATGCGTTTCATCATCTCTTCCTCTTTGGAGAAATACCGACGCAGTTTCAAGCTGCATCAGGGCCCCCCCTGAGCTTGTGGCCACCTCGTGGCCCTTCTGGCCTCCTCTCGAAGTTTCCAGGGTGTCTTCGTTTGGTATTGATTTTTTGTAAAGACAAAAACAAGCGAAAATTAACAACTGGCACTAGGCACTACGTTAATAAGTTAGTCCAAAAAAAATGATATAAAATAGCATAATAATGCATATAAAACATCCAAGATTGATAATATAATAGCATGGAACAATCAAAATTTATAGATACGTTGGAGACGTATCAGCAACCTACCCGATAAGGGTAGCGCGCACACATAACCTTCCCTAGTTGGAGGTACCGGCGAGAGGCATGACAGTAAATTGAATTAGGGCTTCCCCATTTAGGCAAGTGTGGTTGCACTAGTGAGCTCGATTTGGTGGCACTATGACTCAGCGAACAGATTTGTTCAAGTTCGATTAATGTCAAGTTTAACTTATATGGTGATGATATGCCATAGAAAAATAACATGATCAATGCTTATGAGTAGGATATCAACATAAACATGGATGGGCAACATAACCATTTAACATATGCATCTTAAGGTCAACAACAATAAATCATTAGTTTATTGAATGCAAAAGAGCATGGCATAAAGATGATCATGAATCTCACAAGTATTTTCATAACGAACCATAACAATTCGTATGAGCATATCATTAACACTAGCATATGCATTGATTACAAGAATTAAACATGAGAATAATGATACTAGCAAATAATCATTTAACTTACTAGATGCAAATGAGCATGGCATAAGAACGAGCATGGATTTACAAGCATTTACAAAATAATTGCATGAACACACAATTATTTAATCATTCAAGTGAAACCCATGGCTATTGCAATGCCATCATGCAAGTTGCTATTGTGGCTTACCCGGGTTGAAGGATTCACTGCGAAGAAATGCGAGAAGCTCGCGGAAAGATTTGCCGAAAATGTTTCTGTCTCAAAAGGGACTGAACAAGGGCAAGGGAAAATGGTCATTTTCAAAATGTGACAACATCATGAAAATGGTACCAACAGAACGGCTTGACGAATAGAGAACATGGGCTTCTAAATCACCTGAAATGGAGTTACGTTTGCAGAGATACGACTGTTCGTTCGTTAGGTAGAAAATAAATAAACTTGTGTTCATTTCTACTCTCAATGAACGCCCGCCCGCTATTTAACAGTTTCGGCCGGCGGGGTGAAACAGAAAGCGTACTTCAGGAAAATACGCTTTGAGCACAGAAAACGTATTCTTAGCCGAAGTAACAACATAATACGCTTTCTCGAATGAAAAACGTAATCTCCTAAATGCGCTTCCACTTAAAAGTACACTGGCCCTGGGTCAACGCCTTGTTAGGCTAACCGGTGGGGCTCGTGAGTGCTGAGATCAAACGCTCGATTGAAGATAGTATTTTTACTCCTGTTAAAATTTCTAGTGACAAATAGGATTGTAGATTGCGTGGCGAACTTTAGGCGTAGCGGGAAAAAACCGCGCGCTGGCTTAACCACCCCATCTATGTTGGGGAGCTTTTCGGTGTAAGGACATGTTCTCTCCCTATTGACGTCTTTTTTTATCCGGTTTCATTAGTAAACCGAATCAACCTTTTTTTTTTGAATAAACTGAATCGATATCTTTTTGAGCCATCCCTTATGTGTTATTTTAAAAAAATACTTCCTCCTACGGAGGTTGTACTACTTCATCTGTTTTTATCTAATGTGCATATTAGATTTGATTAAAGTTAAACTTTATAAAGTTTGATTAAATATATAAAAAAATAACATAAACATTTACCAAAACAAATCTATACGATGTGAAAGTACATTCAATAATGAATATAATAGTATTGATTTGTTATTATAGTAAGTATATATTAATATTTTTGGCTTTAAACTTTGTCAAAGTTTGTAAAGCTTGACTTTGACCAAAGCTAATACACAGAGTAAATAAAAAAGGAGGGAGTACTAAGTAGGAAAGATCTCTATCTCTAATGTCAAAAGAGAAATGAATCTGGAATCACCGCTATTTTCTGCTACCTGATTCTCGATGGACACGGTCCACATTTACCGCCCAAGTTAATGGCACCGCACGCAGATGGACCCACGCACCAGCTGGCCCACGCTGCGTGCCTTCTATGCGCCTTCCACGAAGGAATCCGGCCCCACCTGCCGGTGACCCTCCAAGCAGCTCCCTATATAGACTTGCTCGTGTGCGGCCATCTCGGCCTCCCTCTCTCTCCTCCATTTCTCTCCTCCTCCTGCCACCGATCCCGAACCAGGGAGGAACCCGGCGCGAGGAGGGCAAAGGAAGAGAAGAGGAGACCACCGAGCCCAGCGCGCGCACACGACAGCAGGCGCCGCGATCTCGGTAACCACCATTCGCCGGATCTCTCCCCTCCCCCCGTCGACCCTCCTCTGATCCGATCGGCGGTTTGGTCGGCCGATTCGTGATCTTATTTTGCCGTTGCCGTGATCGCGTTCAGTCCGCGTGGTTCTGGTGGATCGGGGGCGTTCGATCTCATTCATCGTCCCGTCGGTGTCCGGTAGATGCGGTCGGTTTTTTGACGGTGTGATTTGAGGAATCCGCTGCGCTTGACCGGCTTCGGTCGGCCCAGCTTTGTTTCCACGCGGGTGCTCGGGAATCCGGCACGATTCCCGCGCGAGTTGGTCGCGAATCTGGTCCGGTTTGGCGCTGTTCGTGCGCGGTGCGGCGGATCTGGTTGCTGCTCGCATCAGATCTCGTAGATCTAGTTGGGTGGCTTCGATTCTGGAGATTTTTTATAATTAATAATAATACTAATTCTTATAACGAGCCTGTGTCTGTGTGGATCTATGGGGTTGACGCTTTGGCCTCAATTTTGTTTCGTTTGGTTTCAGCGCAGGAGCGGAGATGGGGCTCACGTTCACGAAGCTGTTCAGCCGGCTCTTCGCCAAGAAGGAGATGAGGATCCTCATGGTCGGTCTCGATGCGGCTGGTAAGACCACCATCCTCTACAAGCTCAAGCTCGGAGAGATCGTCACCACCATCCCCACAATCGGTAAGCCCACGTTCTATGTAAACTTTCTGTACAGCATGTTGTTTATCTTGCTGTTACTTTGTAAATATATAGTCTCAATATGTTGTGGCAGCTTTAGCTTCGGACCGTGTGCATGTAATGAGTGTTTCATGGTAGGCAAGTTAGAGACCATTTTAGTGCAGAAACGGTCTTGCCTGCCTTAGGAATAACATTAATGCTTTTGGTAATGAAGATTACTTGAAGCTGATCACGAGTTGATTATATGTTTCATTTGTATCTTATTTTGGTAGCTTATGTATGTGCTATTTTCTGTAAACGAACTTCACGTGCCATGTTATTTGTACGTACATTAAAGCTTTTATATTTGAAAAGCAACAAGTTGTCCAAAAGAAGCCTAATTGAAGACAAACCATTCATGTTTAAGGTTGCAAGTTGTCTGCTAATTGTTTTGCATATCTGCAAGTTCAGTTTGATAATTGAGCTTGGGAGTTCAGTCAAGTCAGGATAGAGTGTCTGCACTGTAATTGTGATCACACAGATCCAGGTGTGTTAGCTCTATCATAGTGATCACACAGATTCAGGCGTGTCAGCACTATCATAGTGATCACACAGATTAAGGCGTGTCAGCACTATCATAGTGATGAGCGATAACACTCGTTCATGTCATTTTTTTTTATTGTCATGTATATTGGATGAAAACAATTATGTTTAGTAACCATTAGCAAATGCTGAATCATTCCAAAGTGGCAACTCATGAGCCGCATAACCTCCTGTAAGAGTTCTGACTGGTGTCTGACCTTGACATGCTTGATATTTTTCTATTAACAAAGATATGCATCTCATGCTGTTGCTGTGTGTTCAGATGCTTATTTATCAAGGATTTTGACCATGTTAATGTTCTAGAACTTTACTCTGCTACTTTGACATCACTGTCTACATATGCTGATGAAATCTGAATGTTTTTGGATATGCAGGGTTTAATGTCGAAACTGTAGAGTACAAGAACATTAGTTTCACCGTTTGGGATGTCGGGGGTCAGGACAAGGTAAGCAAAGTTCCTGAAGGCCAATAATTTTTGTTTGGCCACATATACCTTAGTTTAGTCATTTATATAGCAGTTGCACTATTGGAATTACACTGAGGGGCATGCCTTCTTTGAATTGCCGTTAACTTCATCTTCTAATTGGAATTTTGGAATGTGCCATTGTGTTGTACTCCCTCCGTCCGGAAAAACTTGTCCCTCAAATGGATGTATCTAGCACCAAGTTAGTGCTAGATACATCCATTTGAGAAACAAGCTTGGGACAAGCTTTTTCGGACGGAGGGAGTATTGAATATTTCTATCTTCATGTTGTGATCTATTTTCCTTGTGTGCTTCTCATCTAATGTTTTGTGCACTTGCTCAATACAGATCAGGCCCCTGTGGAGGCACTACTTCCAGAACACCCAGGGTCTCATTTTTGTCGTGGACAGCAATGACAGAGAGCGTGTTGTTGAGGCAAGAGATGAGCTTCACCGGATGCTGAATGAGGTATCACTATAGGAAATAAAGCAATGTCAACACATAGACTACTATTTAAATTCATAAGTGGCTTATGTTTTGTAGATTCCTTCACTAGGTTGTCGGATACTTATTGGATGTAATCTCTTGTCTATTATACTTAGCATAATAGTAAATGTACTAGTGTCTCTCTGACAAGGGAATATCACTGTTTTAAGATGCTGCCTTGTGGAAGGTTAGCTCTTATCATCATTTCAGTGGCACACTTATTAATGACGGCAATGCTGTATTATTGTTATAGGATGAGCTGCGTGATGCTGTGCTGCTGGTGTTTGCAAACAAGCAAGATCTTCCTAATGCCATGAATGCTGCTGAAATCACTGACAAGCTTGGCCTGCATTCCCTGCGCCAGCGACACTGGTATGGTTTCTAATCTATGTTGAATGGAAGTTACCTTGTTTGACAATAGTTTTATGATTGATCTCCAATAACACGACTATCTTAAATAAGTACAGCTATTCTCTCTGTTCCTAAATATAAGTCTTTTTAGAGATTCCAATATGGACTACATATGGAGCAAAATAAGTGAATCTACACTCTAGACTACGTCTATATATGTACATCCGTATGTAGTCCATATTGAAATCTCTACAAAGACTTGTGTTTAGGAACGGAGGGAGTATATTTTAATATATGGGAAGCAACAAAACTTGAATATGTGTAATAATAGTCTTGTCTTGAGGTGGTGATACACTGGTACTACTATTGTTACACAAATTAACATCTATTCACAAGCCAAGTACTCATTTTGTACCACCGAACCTATGTTTTATGGCCTTTTCTATGAAGACTCAATTTACAGTAACTTGCTCTGAACTTATGTTTTGCTACTTGTTTCAGGTACATCCAGAGCACATGTGCTACCTCTGGGGAGGGGTTGTACGAGGGCCTTGACTGGCTGTCCAACAACATTGCCAACAAGGTGCGTCAGCTGGCCTTATGACTATGTGCCTTGTTTTTTGACCAATTGTTCGAACATCCATACTTATGGCAGCTAGGTCCATTCGATACTTGATGGTTTTGAAATAGTGCAAACACACATGATTTCCCAAGCTGCCACCTGGAACATGGAAATAAACTGTACCTGGCAGCTTTAGTATATGAAAATTCTCCAGTTTGCATCTTTCTCTTCTGTTGTTGCTACTTAGTTCTACTCCGTGTTTACTCTCTTTGGTGTCTTTTTGGATTGGTTTCTGCAACTAACCGCCTGTGTGTAATTTCCTGATATATAGGCTTGAAGCATCTCGGCAGGGGCTTCTATGGATCTGGATAAGCTGGATATTCGGACTAATACTGCCTTTACGTATTATAAACTATATAGTCTTGACAGATAATGTGGGTGTTTTGGAAAGATAAAGCTCTCTGTCAAAGAGCTAGCTATCAGATTGTTTTCGTGGGTGTTAAATTGTCCGTGGCGCTGTTTGTTTGCCCATCATGGCTTTACTATGTCCGCTCTGTACTCTGTACTCGCCACTCCGACAGACTTGATACATTGTAGTATTGACTTGTCTTGGCATAGTTTGTCACCGTGTCTTCTGAATTGCTATCTCTTGTGTTGATTTCATGTGCAAAGTATGTTTTCCATCCCGAAACAACGTGATCAACTGGAAATGCTGTGCAAGGGGCATTCCATGGTCTCTTGATGACCAAATTTTCTTGTATGTTAGGGAAGGCAAAAAATGGTTTAGACAGTAATATTCCCCTTCCCCAAGCTATTGGAAATAGGAAACGATACAAACACTTGCATCATGTGGAAGGCGTGGCTGCGGACATCCTGGCTGCCTGCGTTTCCACGGTTGCTGAAGCGGGGCACCTGGTTCAATTGCCGTTGAGCCATATGAAAAAAAAGTCAATTTATGTCATTTTAGGCTAGACAGTGCAGAATTCACGGCCAGTAAGCACCACTTAGCTCGTTAAAGAATCTGAAGTGTTATGTGGGGAGAAAGAAAACACGTATACTAAGAGCATATAGAGCCGGGCGCCTCAACACCTCGGTCTACCGCCTGGTCACTGACCGGTAAAAAAAACCCAATCCAGACAGACGTCTCAAACTGGCCTCAAACGCCGACGCTCACCGGCATCCCTTCTATCCAGCCCAAATCTGGGGCAGATATGGGGTGGTTCGGACGGATGGCCCGGTCAAAAAAAAAAAAACGATCCAGACAGGCTCCTCAGACCAATCTCAAACGTCCAGGCTGGCCGGCACCCCTCATATCCAACCCAACTTTAGAATGGATATGGGGTGGTTTGGGCGGACGGCCTAGTCAATGACCGGTCAAAAGAAAAGCAATCCAGATGAGCTCCTCAAACCGGCCTCAAACGTCCGGGCTGACTGACACCCCTCATGTCCAGCTCAAAGCTAGGGTGGATATGGGGTGGTCCGGACGGACAGCCCAGTAAAAAAAAGCGATCCAGACGGGCGCCTCAAACCGGCCTCAAACGCTCGAGCTAACGGACACCCCTCGTATCCAACCCAAATCTGGGGCGGATATGGGGTGGCCCGGGGGCGCCAGGCGCGTCCGCCACGTCGACCTGATCCATGCTGGTCCATCTGACCCCACATATATCCGTCCCCATCCGCTCCATGGAAAAAAAACCCTAGCCACTTCACTTCAGTCCACTTCACTCCACTCCGCCCCAAAGCTTCCGTCCGGCGATCTCCAGCCTTCCCCACCATGGCAGGCTGCGAATCTGACTCCAACCAGTCCAGATCCGCCGACTGGGGTGTCGTCTCGTGCGGGCTGGAGGAGACTATGGCCGTCCGCATTGCCCTCCGTCACTCCCGGGAGGACCGGACCCAACCGACGGTGGGATCTGTCCGGCGCGAGACCATTGCGTCGGCACATCGGGCGCTCGGATCCTCCCGGGAGCCTTCCAATCTCCCTTTCCCCATCACCGGTCCGCTGGAGTACGAGTGCTAGCGGGGCCGGTGTGCCCGCGCGTGGGAAGGAAAGGATGAGAGTGGCCGAGGCCCGCCTTGCTACCGACATGACGACGATAGATGCGGCGGCACACACTGCTTGAGAGGAGGAAGCAATCCGCACCCGCATCTTAAGGAAGCGGCTTCAGAGGGAGCGACGGGTCGGACAACTCCGGCGAAGAGCAGATCTGTAAGTGCATCTAGTGCCCCTTAGTGATTTTGGTGTATTGAAGACTTATAGGTTAAGGGACTAATGCATTTGTGAGTGTACACAGGTCTATAAGTCTATGAGGAGTTTGATATTTACAGAGAAAGCCGACCCCTAAAAATAAAGTTCTTCGACTGAAGACTTTGGCTTTTTGAAGACTTTGAAAGTGAAGAAATTGGTGTGACCTT